>NC_046166.1:31395736-31653547 GCF_011064425.1 Rattus rattus | reverse complement strand
CTGACAGTGGTTAGACTGTCCTACAGGCCTGTGTGTTAGGAGTGCTGTAGACCTGTTTTCCTGTTCTCTTTCAGCCAGTTATGGGAACAGAGAGTTCTGCTTTCAGGCGTGTAGTCATTCCTGTCTACTGGTCTTCAGGTGTTCCTGTGGGCATGTGTCCTGAGTCCACCAGGCAGGTCACTTGGATCAGAAAAGTTGGACAGGTCTCGGGCCTGAAGTCGCTCCTCAGAGCCGGGTTTCAGCTCTCCGTAAGGGCAGCAACCTGCCCCGCCTTCACTCAGGACCCTGTTGCACAGGGGGCCCAGATGGCACTAGGCATTTTCCTCTAGAGTCAGAAATGTGGGCAGAGTAGTCTCCTCTGGCTTCCCAGGCATGTCTGCCCCTCTGAAGGTTTAGCTCTCCCTCCTACGGGATTTGGGTGCAGGGAGCTGTTTGACCGGGTCCCTTCGGATCCGGGCAGTGACTAGACCAAAGCATTGAGTGACCCTATCTTCCTGTTCCCGGAGATCCTGTACAGTTTCCTTGTGGGCCAGGGATATGGGCAAAGGTGGGCAGTACTGGAGGTCTCTCCTGCCCTGCAGTCTCAGGAGTGCCCACCTGTCTGGGCGATGGGCAATAGGCTCTCTCTCCCACAGTGTTTGGTATAACTGAATTTCAAGATGTAGTATAGGACTAAAACAGAGTTCTCAAAAGATGAAAGACAAATGTCTGAGATACACTTAAAGAACTGCTCATCATCCTTAGCCATCACAAAATGCAAACCAAAACTACCTTGCACTTTCATTGTATCCCAGTCAGAATTGTCAAGCTCAATAAAATAAATGACAACACATGCTGGTGAATTTTCACAAAAAGGGGAACACTTATTCATTGTTAGTAGGAGTATAAACTCATGCAGCCATTGTGATAATGACCGTGAAGGTTCCTCAAGATGTTGAAACTATAGTAACCTCAAGATTCAGCTATACCACTCTTGGGAATATGACCAAAGAACTCTATATCCTAGTTCATTCATATTCATTGCTGCTCTATTCGTAATAGCCAAAGATTGGAAAAAGCCTATGTATCCATCAACTGCAAATGAATAATGACAACATGGGACATTTACATGATGGAATATTTTCAAAATATTACTACAAAATGGAATTATGCAGGTAAGATAACCCAGATCTAAAAGGATAAGTATTATATTGTCTCATATATGTGAGTGTTAGCTGTTAAGTTTTCGAAATGTGTGTTTCAATATGAATAACCACAGAGGTTAGGTACCTAGTAATTGACTAGGGAAGACGTCCTAAGGAAGAGAAGATAGAATATAGTGTTGTAAAAAAAAAAACCTGAGGGGAAACTAGAATAGAAAGAGTAAATAAGATAGGCTTTAAAATTTTTGACCCATAATTTTTCCTGTCTTAATGAAATGTAGGGACAAAAATGGAGCAGAGACTGAAGGAAAGACCATCTAGTGACCAGCCTAACTTAAGATCCATCCTATGTGTTGGCACCAAACCCTGGACACTTTTAGTGATGCCACATTTTGCTCTCCTCAGAGCGGCTCTACCAGCAGCTGACTGAGACAGATGCAGATGCTCACAGCCAACCATTGAACTGAGGTCCATGGCCACTATAAAGAGTTAGGGGAAGGACTGAAGGAGCTGAAGGAGATGGCAACTCCATAGGAAGAACAACAATATCAACTAACCTGGAACCCTGGGAGCTCCCAGAGACTAAGTCAACAACAGAAGAGCATACATGAACTGGTTTGTAGCCCCTGGCACACAAGAGGACTGTCTTGTCTGTCTGGACTGAGTGGGAGAGGATGCACCTACTCCCGTAGTGATTTGATGCCCCAGGAAAGGGGGAGGCTGAAGGGGGCTGCAGGTGACGGGGCATAGAGCATCCTCTCAGAGGCAAAGGGTAGTGGGGATGGGGATAAAGAACTCTGGGAAAGACCAGAAGGGGGGAAGCATTTGGAACATAAATAAATAAAATAATCTAACAAAAGGGGGAGGGGTAGAGAAGAAGGGGAAAAATGGGTATAAGGAGGGACAACTAGCCATAAAGGCTATATAGAAAACTGTATGTGAAAAACTATATGGAAACTTACTACTTACTCTAAATGCTTCATAAAATAAATACATATATGAAGGGAAATTAAGTGGAGTCACCAAATAATAGGAGAGGTATCTTATGCTCAGTAAGACCTCCAATGCCAGGAATGGCTTACATATTGTCAAGTCTTTGGACGAAAGAGCTCAACAGAAAACTCTAATTATCACAGACTATTGCCAAGGCTACTGATGCTCTCCAAAATCAGATGGTAAGGCTCTATTACTGAAGACAACACTGAATTATGCCATCAAACACAGAGAAGTTGATCTAATACCTAAGAAGAAGCTTCACCCATACTGACTAATACTCAGGGTACTAAAAGGTACTCTACACTACCAGAGCAGAAAGTTAGCCACTAATAGCACCCAGCTACAAACCCTGCAATCTGCAACGGTGTCCTGCCTTCCAGACATACTGGGACAATAGTGACAAATATGTTATGAGAGTAACTAACTGTATTCTGATTGGTTTCCCACTCCATTAGATGAAACCCATACATGAAACTGCTGCAGGGGCTAAGAACCTGAGACCAGATGTGCCGTGGCGCATTACTTCCATTGTTCTGTTAAAGGAATAGAGCAATAGAATGACTCCTGAAGTGACATGTTGCCATCCCCATAGAAGAGTGTGCTGCTAAACCTACATCAGAGAGACTTTTCCTGGCAGCAGATGGGAATTAACACAAATATCCAAGATGGGATGATGTGTAGTGGAGGAAAAGCTTCAGAGTACTCGGTCCTAAATGAAACGCCATCCTCAAACTCTCCCCCTCAAGGCAGTCCTACAAAACACACTAAGAAGATTGTCCAATATTTCCTTTAAAGAATATTTGCTAGTAGACAAGGAAAAGCTAGCCATGTCCTCTCAAAAACATCACAGAACAAAATGGATCCAGGCTGGCAGCAGAAATCAGATCTGTAGGTGTCCTTGTGCCTTCTGATCTATATCTGCCCTTAGAGATGATCTGAAGACAGCCATAAACAAAAAACTGAATAAATAAACCTAACTTAACTGAGGAAAAGAAGAATGCATAGAATAGACAAGATAATAAATGACAAAGGAGAAAAGTTGCATAAAGAAACAAAAGATTAAAACTTATGAGTTCTTACTGAAAAGATTTTAAAAATAAGTTTAAAAGCATAACTAAAGGAAGCAGTTTTATTAGAAATACATTTATCCAACTTGACCCTCTCTGTTCAGGCAAATACTTATTTTTTGTTGCTGTTGCTGAAATCTAGCCTTAAAACAGATGCAGAGACCCACAACCAAACATTATGCAGAAAAATATTCTAATGTGTGGAGGGGGTCCATCCCTTCTCTCAGTGCTCAGAGAATCCCGCAACAGAAGAGGTGGAAAGATTTAAGAGTCAGAAGAAATGGAGGACACCAGAACAAGGCCTTCTAAATCAACTGAGCAAGACACATATGAGCTCACAGAGACTGAAGCTGCAGACAAAGGGCCTGAATGGGTTTCAACCAGGTCCTCTGTGTATATACTATAACTACTAGCTTAGTATTTTTAAGGGACTCCTGACCAGAAGAATGAGTGGGTCTTTGACTCTTGTGCCTGCTCCTCAGACTCTTCTGCTGTTGGGTTGTCGTGTCCTACAGTGATCCAATAGTTTTCACTTCATCTCATATTTTATTTTGTCATTTAGTTGTTATCTCTTCGAACCTTGTTCTTTTCTAATGAGCAACAGAAAGGAAGTGGATCTGAAGGGGAAGGGAGGTGGGAAGGAACTGGGAGAAGAGGGAAGAGAAACTACAATCAAGATATATTGCATGATTAAAGACTATTTTGGATAAAAAAAAAAGTGGGGAGGTGGCCATAAACTGGAGCCGAAGAAATAGCTAAGAAGTTAAGAATAAATACTGGTTCTGTAGAGAATCTGAGTTTTGTTCTCATCAGCTGTGATGAGCAACTTACAAGTGTTTGCGACTCCTGCTCCAGAGGAGCCAACACCATCTGCACTCACAAGTACACATACGCACAAGTACATATACACATATATACATAGTATTTTAGAATAAAATAAATCCAAAGATGTGGCTATAAACTAACACAATACAAATTTCATTATTTTCTAGTTCTCTGCCTTAGAAATCTAGCATGGATTTCACTGAACAAAAAACTCATGGTACCAACAGGCAGTTTTCCAGTAATTTCTGGAGAAGAAATTTGCTCAATGTACAATTGATGTATAAATTTCTTTGTGGCTGTCTCTGTTTTCTTCCATAACAACTGAAAGCCACGCTATTGTCTAGTACCCCTTGATTCTTGACTCCTTCTATTTTCAAAGTCAACAACTGTGGGAATATGTTAAAGCTCTCTTACACTGCATGTTTCTGGTCATGTAATCAAGATGGTCTTAGGATGATCTCACTAATTCAAGATTTTTAGCCTTGGTCACATCTGCAAAGTCTCTTTTGTCCTGTAATCTAATACATTCACAGGTCCACAGAATAAAGACATTAACATGGGAATCATCCATTTCCTACCATGAACTCCAACACAGACTTTGAAAATCAGAGAACTAACCAAAGCAATGGTAGCAAATTGAATAACAGAAATAGAATCATCCCTAAAAGACTAAATGTGTGAATGGTTCCATGGACCCATTGCGTCAGACATTCAAAGACCAGTTAGGTGCACTTGGTCCTCCTCAAGAGGACCTCTTGACCTCTGCCTCTGAGGGCTCCTGTATGCACATGCTGCACATAAACTCATGAAGACATGCACATACACATACGTTTCAATTTTTTAATTAATACAGTAGAGCCTTCACAATTCAGCACCTCTAAATACTGCTACAGTGGGGATATACAGGTATTTTAATAGCATTCCAGAGACACACAATAAATAGAAAGACCATATTTTAAAAATCTAGAGATACTTTGTTTGGAATATCCAAACTAATCTGCAACTATAAAGTAATTCATTAGGTAAGAAAGATATGGAATTTATTTTAAAATGTCACTCGTTATAAAATAAACTATCAACAAAAAAGTAAAGTACTAAGCTTGTATGAGGTACATTTCAAAATAAAAATAGAACAAATGGGAAAACAGACATTATCTCAGATAACTGAAATATAAATGATTCTCCAAAAGTATAAACAAATAGAAGTGTTTTTCTGGATATAGGCATAAATTTTCATAAAAATAAATAAAATTACCTAGCAAGTCATTTATTTATTTTAGCATATTTCATTTTATTCCCACCATGACTTAAACATTTTTTAATTATGAGTTATAATCAAACTAGATTACATGTAGGTAGCCAGACTATTGCATAACATGAAGAGCTACTAGTGTAGAAGAGAAAAGCAGTCAAGTATTTACTACACAATAAAGGATGCCATGTGAGTAAAACCACACACCAGGAAAAGAATGAAAATATACAAATAAATCCATGTATGTATGGAAATGTAGAATGTTATAGAGGTAACACCTTATATCTAGGAAAACGAGATGGATGCCCTTAGTAAGTAGTATTGCAATAATTGTAGTCATTTAGAGAAAGACAAAACTGGAGCCCACACTGCCCACCATGCACTATGATTAAGCCCAATTAAAATTCATAAAGAAAATACTAAGGTACAAAAATAGGAAAAATTAAATTCATAGCAGTTATATCACATGGACATCATCAAGACTTCTCAAAAATTCCAGTTCTAGAGACAAGAAGTGCTAATCTCTTAAGTACAGAAACAATCATAAAAAGTGGAGGAAAACACACTATACATCTATTATTAAGAGCTAATCTCACAGATACGCAAAGAGAATGTGAGTCGAGTTTGCATTTACTGTTTAGTGAATGTTTATTGAGCACCTATTGAGTGTAATGCTCTGCACTTGAACTCATGACTTGGGATGAGACACAACAAGTGTATCTTTACTCAAAGCTCAGAATTCTACACCTTTTCCTAGCCTGGTAGCAGGCACTTTGGCAGTCGAGGGGCAACTGCAATACTAACTTCCTGCACATGTTTTTCATTTCACTATTTGCCTTCTTGAAGATCTCAGTCCACAAAATAACCCTGGAAAAGGACTATAAAAATCCTTTGATATCCCAAGATAAGAAAAATATCCCTATTCATCGTAATAGTTATTTGAGATCTTTTAAATTGCAGTTACTTGAGATATTTTGTTGCTCTATAAGGTCCTAATTTTAAAGGTAAATTTTAGTACTATCTTTTGTTTGCAGCCATTAAAGTAGTCAATTCTGTATTTATTTAACCCTGATTTTAATTTGATATATCTAATATGACAGTAATTACATTGTACTCATTCTGTATTTGGCTGTGCGTTTTCCTTCCCTCCTATTTCTAAGTACAGCCATCTAAAAGGCTAAGCTTGCTGTCTTCCATTATTTCTTACTCAAACGTACAGAGTTCAAGTTTAATATTTTGTTTAATAATTTTTGTTTAAACAAGACTATTTATTTGCATTGGTAGCAAAGTTCTTATGGGTTTTTTCCAGCCTAATGTGTTTTTCTTGTTGTCATAAAGCAAAGAAAAAGGGCAGTGTATGTTTCCCATCTGACAAGAGAACTAGGTAGAACCCACTTTTGTACTATTTATGCAATAATGATCAAGGCCCAGGGCATTTCCTGAGGATTAATGGCTGACTGGCAGATTGACTGAAGGCCATTAACTTCAGGCAGTCATTAATTTTCTTAGAAAAGCTGGTTGAAGTCATTATTTCTATTATAAGATCAATAGCACACTTCCTTGGACACCAAAACCAACAAAAAATAAAAGAAAGAAAAGAAAAGAAAAAACTGTTTTCAGGAATTGTTCTTAAGTACATTCAACCTTTATGTTTTGTTTTAAGAGAAACATCAATAAAATTTCAAACAACTTAAAAATACGTTGTTGTTCCTCTCACAGATATCAATGTCACGAACACTGCCTGTTCTCTGTGCTTAGAGTCAAGCTAAAAATAAAGTCAATTTCTCTGTCTGCCCTCCTTTGCTTCCCCTCCTCCTCCCTCTAATCGTCTTGACCTCCTTCTCTCTTTTTCCCCTTTCTCCCCGTTCCTCTCTCCACTCTAGGTGTGAATCTGAAAAAGCATCCTATGGTGCGTCACACCTTATACAGAAAATTAGAGACCTGTCATTTTATAGTGCTTTTGTTGGGCATTTGCTGAGAAATTACCATTGGGGTTACTCTTTTTAGGCTTAAGTAGAAGAAAAGAGAAAGAGATGGAAGGAGGGAAGGAGGAAGGGAGGGGGAAAGGAGGGAGGGGAGGGGAGAGAAAAGGAGGGGAGGAGAGAAATGATAGAGGAAAGAATGAAAGATTTTGTACTAGATAATGGGAAGAGAGTTGTACTTAAATAATATGAACCTCAGAGGTGTTTAAATGTATTGGAGTAAACTAAAAAGCAATTCTGAGGCAATGTATATAGTCCAAAGGTGGGATGTTCAGACTTTTAACAAACACTGTGGCAATTACAGCTGAAAGGAAGCTGATAAGAGAGCCCAAACATGAGCCAACTACATCAATAGACACACCAAAGTAGATCAGGAAAGCCTATGAGGCCTCAACCACACACCAAGAACAACAGGGAACTGGGAAGCCTACAGTGGGCGAAATAGTAGTCGTTCAGGGAAGAGCACACAATTGGTTAACCAGTACCAAATGATCAACTCTGAAAACATGCACACAGGTATCATACAAACTGAGCAGGTTATACAGAGAAATGTATTTGTATATCCGTATGCATGCAATGACAATTCATGAAAATAAAAGACCATGAAATTGAAAAAGAACAAGTAGGGTGTATGGGAGAGTTTGGAGGGAGTAAACGAAAAAAGAGAAAAGTAATTGCATTCTAATCTCCAAAAACAATTTTAAGTGAAAAAAAAATCTGTTGAATAGCTGTAGCTTATTTTCAAGACTTTAACTGTCATGTTGGGCAATTTGCTTTAAGATATTTAAAGTACAGTAGGACTTTTCTGAATAAGAACCGTCATATGAGACTTAACAATATTAAAGTGCTTTTATTACAGAATGTGTGTATGTTTGTGTGTGTGTGTGTGTGTGTGTGTGTGTGTCTGTGTATACAAACATTGTGTTTACAATCTGTAGGGACCTGCTCTTTTGCTGCACCATGTGAGTCACAGAAATGGGACTCAAGTCAGAAGACAACCATCTCACGACCCTGTCTTAATGTGAAATGCATCATTGATTAATAGGTCCAGCATCTTAGTATAGATCTGTAGATCTTATCTTGTTTGACAAGAAGTTTATGACCATCTATTTCTAAGGCTCCCTTTCCAAATCCTCCTGCCCTTGGAACCATCACTCAACTCCTTTTTTCAGTGCCTCATATAAATCACACAGCATTTGTCTTTCTGTGACTGGCATATTTCACTTAGTGTTGTATCCTCAGGATTCATCCATTCTTTACGATGTCACCAAAGCTTGTCTTTTCCTATTGTGTGTAAGACTCATACTAACAAAAGGGAAGTACTACCTCATGGTAGATTGAATTTGCATTTCCCTCATGATCAGTGATATTGACCATTTTTGATAGCTATTTAGCATTTTATGTCTTTTAGAAAAATATTGATTCATGCCCTTAGTCCATTTTTTGGTTGAATTACTAGGTTTATTTACTTTTACTTCAAGTCCTTTACATATGTTATATGATGACAGAATTAGAATATGGCTACTGTGAGGAACGCATTAGTTGTCCCTTTGCTCTACTACCTGGGTTGTGAAAAAGCTTTTTCACTTGGTGTAATCCTGCTTGCTTACTTTTCGTTTTGTTTTTTGTGCTTCTGATCCCTAAAATTATTGCCAAGGCCCATGCATAAGCATCTCCCTTTAGCTATCTTAAGGGTCCAATTTTATTTCCTTATATATGAATGTCTACTTTTTTCAACACCATTTTCTGAAATATTTTTCTTCACTGTATATTCTCTCTGCCCTTGTTACTCAGTTGAATATATGTATGTGTGTGTGTATATGGGAAATTATCTCTGATTCTTCATTCTATTCCAGTGTTCCACATATCAACCTTTGGACCAATGCCATGCCTTTTTGATTACTTAATTTTGTTATATAGTTTGAAGACATAGAGTACCTCCATCGTCGCTCTTCGTTTTGGGTGTTGGGCTATGCATAGCTTCTATTGTTTACTTTATATATTGTCATTTCATTTACTTTAGTGCTGTAGTGATTGTATTATAACAAAAAACAAATGAATAAATAAAAGATGTCTATGGATGATCAAGAAATAAGTGTGTTGCATGAAGCAAGATTCTAGTCGATATAAATTTGTATAACTGAGGTTTAAAAAAATAAAAGATTTTCAGAGATAAACTTCATAGATTGTTGGAATTCCTTGAGGATGTAACATCATCAAGAAATCAAATTTGATTTGTGATACAATTAAACCTGGCCTGGTATTCTGGCTCTAAGTTTATAGCTTTAGTGATACAACAATGTCTCTTTTGTCTTGAGCATCTGTTTGCTCATCTGGCAAATAGAATAATCATATTTACTCAACAGGAGATCATAATACAGAAGATGATACAAGATACTAGATGCCTGATAAAAAGCAGCTAGAACGGGTGAATAATTTAAAATGAAGAGAGGGAGTATATTATTAAAACCATCAAGCTACCAATGCAAGTATAAAATTCAAAAGTTTGAGGAAATTTAAGAATTGAAAATATTTTCTTCCTCCTATTCTTCCATAAGTGTCTCCAAGCTCTGCCCACTATTTGGCTGTGGCTGTCTGAGTCAGCTGCTAGATGAAGCTTCTCAGAGGACAGCCATGTCTCCAAGCATAATAGAGTATCATTAATAGTACTGTGCAATTAGTGTTTGCCCGTGTGTTAGATCTCAAGTTGGGCCAGTTATTGGTTAGCCATTCTCTCAGTCTCTGTTCCATTCCCAACTTTACATTTCTTGTAGAGAGGATAAATTTTGAGTCGAAATTTTTGTAGGTGGGTTGATTTCTCTATTACTCCATTGGGGTTTCTGATTGGCTACAGGTGAGTCACAGCTAAGGATTCTTGGGCACCTCCCTTGTCCCGGGTCTCCGTCTCATCCTGGAGATGCTCCCCCATCTCCCTACCTCCATCAGTTGCAGATTTCCATTCATTCTCATGGCCATCTGGCCATCCCTCCTGTCCCTCCCCACATCTGATCCTGAGCCCAGAGCCCATTGCCCTCTCCACCCAGTTCCTTCCCTCCTTCTTAAGTGAGATTCAAGCATCCTCACTAGTGCCTTCCTTCTTGTTTAAAGAGAAGGATTGTGGGAAAGGGTGACAGGGAGTGGGCAGTGAGCAGGATGTAAAGTGAATAAGTAAAAAATAATAATAAATAAAAATAAAGCTTAAAAGAGAGAAAAAAGAAAAGTCTTTTCTTTTATTAGATATTTTCTTTATTTACATTTCAAATGTTATCCCCTTTCCTGATTTCCCCTCCAGAAACCCCCTATCTGACCCTCCCGATTCTATGAGGGTGCTCCCCTATCCACCTACCCACTGCTTCCTCGCTCCTCCCCGCCCTGGCATTCCCCTACACTGAGGCATCGAGCCGTCACAGGACCAAGGGGCCTCCTCCCATTGATGCCTGAAAAGGCCATCCTCAGCTACTTATGCTGCTAGTGCCATGGGTGCCTCCATGTATACTCTTTCTTTAGTGTTTTGGTCCCTGGGAGCTCTGGGGGGCATAAAGGAGTCTGCCTATGGTTAATATTGTTGTTCTTCCTATGGAGTTGCAAACCCTTCAGCTCCCTCAGTCCTTTCTCTAACTCCTCTATTGGGGACCCCATTCTCAATCCAATGGTTGGCTGTGAGCATCTGCCTCTGTATTTGTCAAGCTCTGGCAGGGCCTCTCAAGTGACAGTTATATCAGTCTCCTGTCAGCATGCAGTTCTTGGCATCCACCATAGTGTCTGGGTTTTATGACTATATGTGGGATGGATCCCCAGGTGGAGCAGTCTCTAGATGGCCTTTCCTTCAGTCTCTGCTCCAAACTTTGTCCCCATATTTCCTCCTGTGAGTATTTTGTTCCCCCTTCTAGGAAGGACTGAAGGATCCACACTTTGGTCTTCCTTCTTCTTGAGCTTCATGTGGTCTGTAAATTGTATCTTGAGTATTCCGAGCTTTTAGGCTAATATCCACTTATTGGTGAATGCATACCATGTGTGCTCTTTTGTGACTGGGTTACCTCACTCAGAATGATATTTTCTAGTTCCATACATTTACCTGCAAATTTTAAGAAGTCATGGAATTTAATAGCTGAGTAGTACTCCATTGTGTAGATGTACCACATTTTCTGTATCCATTCCTCTGTTGAAGGGCATTTGGGTTCTTTCCAGCTTCTGGCTATTATAAATAAGGCTGCTATAAAGTGAAGAGGTTTTTTTTTTTTTTAGCAGTTTTTATTTGGATTCATCTCTATAAATTATATGTGATAACTAAAACAAATTTATAAGAGCCATAAATAAATTTCAAGCTAACTTTCCTGATAAACTTCATTTCATGGAAGCTAGAGAGCATTGGATCTCCAAGAGATAGACGTACAGATGGTGTGAGCTGCCTGATGTGGTTGCTGAGCACCAAACCCAGATCCTCCACAATAGCATGTGCTCGCCTTTACCACTGAGCCACCCATCTCTTTTCTAAAAAGAAAATGTCAATTTTAATTTAAAGAAAAATATCCTGAAAATAACTGCAAGAACAACAGGCAAACCAACTTCTGAAAAGAGCAAGGAGGACACACTGACTAGAGGGCTGGAGAAAGGGACAGGTCATTTAGCTGGAGAGCTTGTGAGTTCTTTGAGGGTAAAGGGATCCTTGTGTCATTCCTAAATATCAGAATGCCTGTGAGCTTCTCTCTCTGGGAGTGTCCAGTACATCTCAAGAGGCAAAGTATCCACTTTCCTACACAGGCTCCACTTTTTTTGTCTCAGCCAACTCTCAAAGGAGGGGCAACTAGAACACCATCTCCCTGGATGAAGTGCATGGGGATGTTTCATTTTGTGGATTTATCTATCTCTTCATATGTCTCCTTATCAATTTCTATCTTCATCACAGTTTCTTCTGCATCTCCCAGGATCATATTTAAATGCTGATCATAAACATGTAATCTGCCTGAAAGCTCTCGGTCATTTCTCATTTTCATACAAATTTGCTCCTCCAGGTTGATCGTGAGAAGGTCCAGGTGCTCCTCTGTGGTATTGTTGATCTGTTGTGGGTCTACATCATCTGCCATGTTTCAAACACCATCGATCTCTTTAGCCTTAGATTCCTTGACCATCGTTACATATGTGTTGACTTCATTTTATAAAAAAATTTGAAACAACAAACTGACAGAGCTCTATAATGTCTTTGCTACAATGCAGAAATAGTTCTCAAGTGTAGCACATGATGGACAAAGACAGGAAGAGTCCAGTCTGAACTGAAGAAACTGGTGTTGAACTGAGATAGGATTCTGAAGATACCACCATAGCAAGACTCTTGTAGGAAGAGAATCAGACAGAACACGTAGATTCGGAGGTCTATGATGCCCATGTCTGCTAATAGTTACTTTTCTCATCTCTATGACTAATATTGGAAGAAACAACATAAGGGAAAACAGTTTATATTGGTTTATTATTTGAGAGGATGTGAACCCCAATCCAATAGCTGGAAAGACACAAAGTTCACAGCAATGGTAGTAAGAACTTCACATCTTCCTGCAATAGGCAGGAAGCAGAGCACAGAACCAGAAGTGAATATAAGCTTCAAAGGCCTGTTTCTAGTGACTCGTTTAGACAAGACAAGCTCTGCTTTCTAAAGGTTCCACTGCCTCCAATACAGAGCCACCAACTGGAAACCAAGTATTGAAACGCATGAACATGTGGGACAGGTTTCAGATTCAGTCCATAAAACCATTAAATGTATTCTAAAGTAACTATGAACCCCCCAAAAAAGAGGACAATACATTGACCTAACTGATAGTTATAGAACAATCCAAGCAATAATTCCTAACTAGAATATACATTATTTCTCGAAGTCATGAAACATTTTTCAATATATATCATAGTATAGGACACCAAAAAAATGTCTTCAGAAACTAACTTGCAAAGGGCATTCTCTGAGTACAATGAAATTATACTAGAAATCATTAGCAGAAGAATACATGGAAAAACTCTCAAGTGTGTTGAAACTGCAATATAGTTTTAAATTATCCGTGAATAAAAAATGAAAAATAAAATTTACAATTATGTTGGGTTGAGTAAAACAGAAAATGTACATTAATGTCCATGAAATACGCTTAAGCAGTATGAGGAAGTAAATCTATAACATTAAAGGAAATACCTGTATTAGAATAGAGAAATCCTTAAATCAATCAACTACCTCAACTTCCACCTTAAAAAATCAGAAAGAAAAGAGCTGATTAAAACCAGAGTAAAGTAGAATAACAGTTGTAGGCTTAGATTTTTTTAAAACCTACTTCAATAAAGGTTTTCAAATGCTTCGGCCTCCCCCCCTTCTAGCTCACCATCCAAAGGTAGTAGGGAGAATGATAAATAAAACAAGAAGATGTGGATCTGCTTAGAATTAGTTCTTTGGGGGCAATTGCAATCTCCATTTGTCAGGATACCAGCAGTCTAGTTCAGTAGTCTTCGGATACCAACAGTCCAGTTCAAAAGGGTCACCAAACATTAATCAACAACAGTGGCATAATCCAGCAGAAACTGCCAGGCCTCCATCAAATCTGCATGTGTCAGCAGAAGTGACCAGAACCAGCCCAAATACCAGGAGTTCTATGCTGTGCCTTTCTCGACGTACGAAACATCACTGTCAGTTGAGTCCCACTTGTATTGTCTCCAAATATCACATGTCCTAACTGGGTCTTGCCTCAACAGAACATCACATGAGTCTGTCTACGTCACATCACACAACCAGAATTGCGCTGTCAAACAATAATAGGCAGGCTGAATGTAATCAATTATGTTCTGCATAATGTCAAAATGGCATAATGAGACCCCTTACTTTGCATAACTAATATATGCTTTGAAGAGTTTTTTCTTTTCTTTTTTTTAAGAAAAAAAAAGCAATAGTAGAAGGATGGTAAGTTTGCTCAGCAAGTAAAGGCACATTAACCTGGTGACCTGTGTTCCATTTCAGAACTCACAAAAATCCAGACTTCATGGCTTACGTCTGTAATCTCAGTATTCCTATGGCAAGATGAATGTCAGGAATGACAGGAAATTTGTCAGGAGGCACACAGGCCAACTTGCCTGGAGTACAGACCACATCAGCAGAAGCAACAAGAGACTCTGCCCCAACAAGGTGGAAGGTGAGAACCAATGCAGAGCAACATAAACAATACTAATGGCACCTGCATATGCAACAGGTCATGACATAGCATAGGAGTGTGAGATTAAGGCAGTTGATGCAAGTTCAATGGTGACATGTGTTGACTTATTTCTGATTAACTGTAGGGGAATGGAAGAGACTTTCATGAGTCTTATTTTTATCAAGAAGCTTCTTCATAAATGGGGACTTGAAATGTGAAGATAGATGTTGAGGGAGAAGGCATATTCCAATTATGAACCAAACAAGCAACAAGTCCATACCACTGAAGAGCACCTAGGCACATGCTCACTGTGAGGCATTTCAGCCTGGCTCCCTGTGCAGAAGCAAAGACTAAGACCAGCATGAAGTGAAAATTCCTGCCTTCTTTGGAGACTTGGTTGTGTCTATGATGTTTTTCTAGACGCTGACTAATGAGAGGCTGTTTTGCTGAAGCAGACACAGAAAAAGATGTTTTGATGAGGCAGATACTTCAATGCATGATGTTTGAAAAGAGTGTAAGTAGAACCCAATAGACACTGATGACACTCTTGCAGTGGTCTTCACTGATCTTCACTTGCTATGACTTTGTAGAGAGAAACTCACCAAAAATCTTCTTGTGCTATTCTGGCTGTTCTTGCCACTTTCTTGGACTCATAACAATTCAGCAGAGCCTCGTGGTTTCTTCTAGATCAAGTCACAGCTACTGATTCATGTTTGATGTTTGCCAATTGGACTGGACTGATGCTACTAATTTGTGTTTGCTTGTAGACTAGACTGATGATATATTGACAATGGAAATTGGAATCACCCCAAAGAACTCTCTCTAAACAGGTCCACATCCCCCTTGTCCTATTAGCCATCTTTCTCCCAACCTTTGGTCAGTGGTTGAAGTGTTTAAGAACTCTTATTAAAGTAGGTTTTGGAAAAATCAAAGCCTATACCAACATGTGGATTTAAATATTTGGAAGGCTGGGTGAATATTTTTCTTTCACTTTTTATTGAAAATAGATTCTTCTTTCATACAATACAACTGAACAGTTTCCCCTCCTTCCCGTCTTCCCAGCTTCCTCACTGTCTTCCCTCTTTCCCTTCTTAAAAAAGAAAGAACAAAAGTGTTTTAAAATGAAAAGCTACTCTGTATGACTGTGTTTCATAGATCATGAGAAACATCCCAGTCTAGAGAAAACATAGGTCTTGGAACAAGATTAGAGTGTGCACTGTGCCATGCCATTCTTATGAGTCAGTTAAGTCCTGAGGGTTTGCTGGGTTATCTCACCAGTAAATACAGGAAGGAAACCCTACTTTAGGGGACATAGGTGAGTTTATGGAGCCAGCAAGATGACTCAGTGAAAAAAGACTTCCTCCACCAAGCCTGACAGCTTGATTTCAATCCCCAGGACCCACATCCAGGAAAGAGAAAACAGATTCCCACAAACTGGCCTCTTTTTTTTTTTTCTTTTCTTTTTTTCAGAGCTGGGGACCGAACCCAGGGCCTTGCGCTTGCTAGGCAAGCGCTCTACCACTGAGCTTCCCAACCCCACAGCTCCCCAACCCCCACAAACTGGCCTCTTGCACTCGTGGTCCATGCATATTCACACTTACATGTGAACACATAAATAAATGTATACACATGCATGCGTGAAAAATAAGTAAAATGTAATTTTAAAAGCTTCAATGAGATAATGTACATATAGTACACCTGAGTGATCATTTCTGTTATTATTAAACACAGACTCATAGGATGATTCATCCCTGGGAAAGTTGGGAGATGATAGAACTATAAAGTTCTCTTGGAGACATCTCAACTAAGAAATAACCAAAAGCTTTGTGGTAGGTTTTAACCATGATCCAGGACATGCATCAGGCCTCAGAAATAGGAAAGGAAGTAACTTCTCTTCAGTGGGTCCCCAGTTAGCAATGATCTAAATCAAAACTTTCAGTTTTCAGGCCTATGGAAGGAGGAGAATATTGTTGCAACCTTATCAGTCTTTGCAGCACACAGGTAACTTACAAGTCTCTTCTAATGTGACATAAAGACTTTGCAGACTTTTTCCCCTTTGCTTGCTTTCTTAGCTCTCCTTACTATCAAATACAAAAACTGAATATAATAATATAAAAGAGTTCCAGCTTCTTTGTCAGGCTGAAGTAAGGTAATTGGTACTTTTCCAAGATGGTCTAAAGGGGGTAAGTTAAACTCATGTGATCTAAATCCATTGGTGAAACGCACGAGGATTAACATCTGCTAAAAGAGTTGTGCTTGGAATGCAGGTGTTTCAATATTTGCATTTAGTATGTGTTTTAGAAACAGCCTCTGAGAAAAACATTTATATAACAATCTGGTGGTTTTATTGTCTAAATCTGTCAGGACAGTCATTTTGTTACTCAAACTTTGTGACCCTCTTGCAAGCTGTAAACTATTTAACGAAGTGAATATATTGAGAAAGATGACAGACTTTCAAACTTTGGGGAAAGAGTCTTATATAAGAAGAATCAGCTTTTCTCCCTGGAGGCTCTGCCTAATATGCGAACAGCAAAAACAATTACACTGGTGACTTCAGGAAGTCCAATAAATTCCACAGCACAGTCCCACTTCTGAAATATTACATCACTCAGCAAAAGCTTAGGTTCATATATTAGCTGAAATGAACTAATCATGAATTAATTACAATCAGTTGTATTTTGTGAATGGTGTACTAGGAAAGTCCTGGTCTCAATGAGCTCAGCCCACACCATTTAACTGTATTAGCTGAAGTCTCATTCTGCCCATATGTGGAGGGAGAACTGGATTTGACTTATTTCAAGTCTTCGAAATCACCTCTCATTGCAGTGATGACTTAATCACTCCATTATCCACACTGTTAAAATACAGTGTGCTCTGGTCCATTCACTACTAGGAAAAGGTGGGCATGGGGAGTAGCGGGGGTGGTAAATGTAATGTGTCTCCGGGGATCTGTAGCTTAAACTTAGAAAGAAAATGAAGGAATCAATTGATTTCACATACTGCCAGATTATACCGCAGAAGAATTAAAACAATAAAAGTTGAATTATCAGAGAACCACACGTGGCTGTGATGGCACACAATGTCTCACTTTGGCTTAATTACTTTTCAAATGGGTGAGATGTGTCAGGGGTACATGAACATCCAGTCAGAACCAAGGCTTTGAACATAAATAGCATTTGACTTCTGATGGTAATGTCTGCAGTGTGGTTTGTTCTCATATAATCAAGCTGCATTCTTCCTGTTAGAGAGGTTCTAAATCACGGCTAGTTCAGGCCACTTTGGGAATTCACCTAGGTTTCAGAGACATTATTATTTCACAAAAACATCTCCCAGGAACGGCTGGTGGGGAAAGGATACACGTGTGAGATTTAATTTAGACTTTTTAATTAATTGGATTTTTTTGAGTGTTTCATACATGAGTAGTGTATTTATATTATTTCCACCCCTTTCTTTCTCTTCTTATTTTTAATTGATTATTGTATTCATTTACATTACAGCCATTGCCCCCCTCCCAATTACCCTTCCCACAGTTCCTCATCCCATTCTTTCTCCCCTTCACCTCCGAGAGGGTGCTCCCCCTTTCTAATTCCCCATTGGCACCCCGTTTCCTCTCAATTTCATGACTTCTACAATCATCATGAATTTAGAATTTTGTCTGATATCTCCTGACATTTTACCAAAGATATAATGACCCTCTCCTGTTTTATTCAGTCCTCGATTGTTTGTTTCAGTTTTACCAACTGACCTGTTGCAGGAGTCACTTTCACATGTTCTGTGGAATCGGGAAACCAGCACTAGGGGAATCAAATACCTTTGTCAAGTGCTAAATTCTTCCTGAGGTTAGTCCTCTGTAAAGAGAAGATACCCCTCACCTGACCTTTCTCATAAGTTTGTTATGAAATGCATGTGGAATAAACATCCAAAGCTGTTGGTGAACCAGGAGATACCATAAGATACCATGTAACATCTGTAAACTTCTGGAGCAGTGGTTCTCAACCTCCCTAATGTTGCAGCCCTTTAGTGCAGCTCCTCATGTTATGATGAGACCCAACCATGAAATTATTTTTGTTGCTACCTTATAACTGCAATTTCTCTACTGTTATGAATTGTAATAAGTATCTATGTTTTCCAATGGTGTTGGGTGACCCCTGTGAAAGGTACTTGGAGTGTCAGGGAGCTGAGACCCACAAATTAAGAACCACTAACTTGTACTACTCTCATCTGACAGACTCCTCAAGAATCCACCTGAAGAGCAGCTTTGGTATGTGTCTGCTGAATATTGACCTCTCCATTTTATCTTTTTCATTCCTTTTTTATTTATGTTCTTTAAAAATAACAACAATAATAATTAAGAATAATAATACTTCTTTTACTACCCAATACACTCAGCCAGAAGAAATTGTCCCATTTTAATTCTAACATGTCTTCATGTTCTTGTTGTTGCACTTTTCTTAATGTCTCTGTCCTTTTAAATGTAAATTTGTGGAGTTGTCAATCCACAGTAAGCATGAATTTTCTAGCTTGGACAGGAAGGTTAACTCATTTGGTTGGCATCAAATCATGGTCTCCTTACCTCTGAAAGTTACATAAGTGATTGGTTCCAGAATTCATGAGTGAAACTGATTTCTAGAGGATGTGTAACTGGCAGTAACTTCAGTTACATAGCTGATCTGTAAGCTATTCAAGAACAATTCAAGAACCATTGATTATATAACCTCCTAATCTGTCAAGTCCAGAGGCTGCAACCTGGGAACTTTGAGACTCATCACTTTCAGTGGCCACAAAGGCCAATCCTGGTCTGTTTGGTTTTCTGGTTTTATTATTATTATTATTATTGTTGTTGTTGTTATTTATTAAAATGGATAATATAAGTATTCATAGGTATCATAAAACAGCTCTAAGATTTCAAATTGAATACAAATTCCTTTGGGTTGCCAACTAGTCAGAAGCGTCAACTTCATTATTGTTTCTTTTTGTTTATTTAAATCACCCTGCCTCTTTGCTAACTTATACAAGATGGTTTCTACCTATCACTACCTAAACACAAAGAAGTATTTAACTTTGCTGTTGGTACTTATGAGTGAAACGAAGCTTCTTTTTAAAGACCTGCAGAGTCCATTGACAGGCTTTTGAACAAAGAATGAGTTTTGAAGGACTTGTGTTTTATCATCTTGATTGAATCCTCTAAATTGCCTTCACAATGCCGAACATCTCACTGCAGAACATCTAAGAATTGTTACATGTCACCTCAATAAAACTAGCCACTAAGGTTTCTTTTTTACTCAATGGTAGTATTTTTTAATTATTTTTTATTTGTCAAATGATCGTGCATTGCTTTTTTTCCAATAATCTATGTATTTATTCAACTTACATCCCAACTGTAGCCCTACCTCTCTATCCAGCCCCCCACTGCCACTCCTGGTCTTTAACAGAAAAAAGTGACTTTTATTTCCATTGGACTATTCTAGATTCTTTCCTATAGCATCTGAGTGTTGGTACTGTCCTTTGCTCCATGTCCTTCTAAAGGTAGACATAGAAAATCCAGAGAGGGTCAGGCAATGTGCATATGATTTCCTCTAATCTCAGGATTCTGTACCTAGTAACTGCCTGCTCATTGGACAAACCATCCAGGAGCAAAGAGGAGAAAAGTCAGAATGAAACAATGGGTTGTTCTCTAAACGTCACAAAGCTTTGCGTGACCATGGTTGGAAGAGAACCTCCCAGGTTGAGTCTGAATATCTTAATGATTGATCTACAGAAACGCCAACAGAGAATACACATGTAACTCACCTTCAATACCCAGACTAATAATGGATCAGGGCCTTTAGTGTAGCCCTGTCAAATTGCACTTTTTACCTTCAATCTCTACAGACCCTCTCTAAAACTTGTTGACACAAAAGACCACTTAATTAAACTTAAGTAACTCAGAACAGGAAATGGCACCTGGACAATTGGATACTTGGAGTATTCATCACTATTTTTTTTTAATTAAGAAGTACTTTTTTAATGCCAGGCGTGGTGGTACATGCCTTTAATCCCAGCACTCAGGAGACAGAGGCAGGTGTGTCTTTGGATCCCAGGCCAGCCTGGTCTACATCAAGGGTTGCAGGATATCTGGGGCTATACAGAGAAACCCTGTCATCTTTTGTTTTTAACTAATTTGAGCTGGCTCTCCAAGCTTATTTTGATTATACTCTAATTTCAAGAATCTGTAATTTTTCCTGTACAGGTTCAACAGAAATATCTTAGGTTTTGAGCCAATATACTCTATATTGAAATGACTCAATTCTACCTTCATACTCTGAATGAAAGCACAGACAACATCCAGAGAGCAAGATAATGGACCCTGAAATCTCAGCATTTAAGGAGATAAAAGAATCAGAAATTTAAGATCAGCTTAAATTAAAGGTGAGCTGCATTAAATCCTGTCTCAAAAACAAGAAAACCAATCTATATAATACACTATATATTGCTTAAAACACCTAATTGGGAAGGTTTATTGACACTCCCTACTCTTCTTCCTATAGAAGAAAAAGAGAAAGAAAAAAAACCCTTCCTACTCTCTTGTCTTATGAGGCAGGGGCTGATCAACTGACCAAAGGGTCTACCCTGAGCTAAGGTTATATGCTACCCCTCAGATGTTTCTTCTCTCCAGATGTACCTTTCTATTTATTTCCTATAATCAGCATGTCCTAGAGAAGACCAGAAGAGAAAGCAGGGAGAGAGTTTTCAGTGAAAACTTGCTGCAACTCAGTAACCTTTCCTTAGTGAGCCATGCCGAAGAGTTTGGGGGAGAGACGATGGGATGTAAAGCACACCAAGTCTTTTCCTTATTGCAAAAATCACAATTATCTATGTGTAGCTGGATGTTGTTAAATTGTATATACAAAATTGATTATCAAAATCAAGTTGCTAAATATACACATTACATCACATATTTGTTTGTTCATTTGTAAGGAGAACAAGTACATTTCAGACACGGTGGCTGATTGACAGACAGAAGAACTGAAAACCAATTCTCTGTTTTGGTATGCAGTTGTGGTGCCTAAAAACCACATTCAGATGGAAGCTACATAATCATTTATATTTGAAAAGAATGAGTAAATACTCCAGTTAACAAAACCATGGTTATTACAGCAATCCTTCAGTAAATCTAAATACATTTTATTTAATTTACATGAAGTGTCCTTTTTAGATATACTGTAACTTTGTTGCCTTATTTATTAAAATATTTTCTATTTACAATTCAAAGGTTACATGTTGATATAAATGAATGTGTAAAACAGTAAACACAATAAAGTCACAGAAGAGTATATCCATTATGGTCACATTTATTTAAAATTCAAACACAAAATAAAATAGCATTTTAGTGATAGACACAGTCATTGATGTCTAAACTATACAGGAAAAAGAAAAAAAGAAGAAAGAAAGAAAGAGAGAGAGAGAGAGGGAGAGAGAGACAGAAAGAGAGAAAGAAATAAAGGGAAAGAGAAAGGAAAATTCAAGCAAGTATTACCTTCCTGATAAAGGTAGGGACAGAAGAAGGTTTGTCTCCTGCCATAGAATAATATCTATCATTTTTCTGGAGACCACAGGAGCTAATTATCTTAAACTGTACATGTTTTCTCTCAAATATAGGACACCTTTTACAATAATGAAAGAAAATCTGTTTTTAAACTATATTCGTAAAATAATGATTTTCAAAACCAATTGCCTAGAATTGACTGTTAGAAGCCTCCAGACATTATTCGCCACACACGTTGTGTGCACACACAGAAAGTTTTGTGTATATAGGATTACATACCACAAATATTGTTTGCTGATTTCCTTTTGAACAATATGCCAAATACATTGTTATAGGATGAACTCTGCAACATGTGATTAAAGAAAATATTGTGAGTTCGCTAAGAACTCCAACAAAAATGAATGCTATTACCCAATGTAATTTAAAAAAATATTTCCCTGGAAACCCCAAAGATCACATGATGAGAATTTAATATGTTTCAAACAAATTCCCAGAGACTAACACAGAACCAACTTTTCTCACCAAGTAGACTTAGTCATATGACATCTTTTTAATCCATGGTAAAAACTCTACTCTTTACCCTTATGCTGAATATTTTGTTACTATGAAACACGTGTGCTGAAAGCCTTCAACATCAAAATAATCAGCTACATTACAACAGACCATATCAAAAGTGCCTTTCTCATTCTTGACAGCGATCCCTGTGTGTATATATATAGATACAGATAAGACAGCTTTTAAAGTCTGCTTTCTTAAAGACAGAAAAAAGGATTTCCATCAATGATCCAAAAGTTATGTTTCAGGCACTGGTAACAATGGCCATCCTATCTGCCTGATTGGGTAAGCTGTTGTTCTGAACTGACAGTTTCTACATCGGATTGTTCCCCTGAACAAACGGCTTGCTCACCAGAGCCTCGGTGAATATTTCCTATAAACGTGGACTTCCCAGTGTAGCAAAGCCGCAACTGGTCATGCACTTCACACTCACGACTTTCTAGAAATGTTTTACTTTGAAATAATAAATGCTTTTTAAATGCCTGCACTCTGATAGGAAAAACCCTATTCGCCTCACAGCTCATTCCCACTTTTTAGTAATTCTTCTCTCATGAAGTTGACTCAAATTGAAAACATATCACCAAGAACGAAGCCGCATAACAACCTGACATCAGCTCCACAATTGGGGGCAGGAGGCCAATGAATAGGACCTGAGAACTTGTGGAGAAAGGGATTTTTTTTCTTATCAAAACATAATCGTGAGTTTGGGAATGTGCTTTAAAAAAAAAAAAAAAAAAAAAGGACGAACTTTGGCTGAAGCAGTTCCACCCATCATTCTGAGAGATTGTATGAGCCTCACACCTACAATGTAAGTGCCTCATTTCCTCCTAAGTAAACGAAATTGAATTTCTGTAGCCATCACTGTTTAAAAGGATACTCCCCTTTTAAGTGAATGTCATGTGCAGGAATAATCCCAATTCATTAAACATGTTGCTTACAAAGCAAGAGGCTTCCGGAGCAGCAGGGTGTCCTGGCTTTATGAGATCTGAGGCCAACAACTGAGAATTTAACACCACGCAGGAAACTCTGAGAAAACTCTGTGGAAACTAGAAATGGGATCTATTCGAGTCTGAACCCAGGTGAGGACTGGTACATTCTGTTTTTCTTGACCGTGTGTTGTTGGCATTGAGCTTCTGTTATCTTAGAGAACTAAGCTATTAAATGACCAAGTATATGGAGAAATGTGAAATATTGATCCTACTTGATATGAAAAAGATACAAGGACTCAAAGCAGGTGAAGAATTGAGGGGAAAGAAGATAGACTTCATTTTGTTATAGCAGATGCTCCTAAACTTTATTCATTTGGCTTGTGACACAGACTGACAAGAAATCCACACATGTAAAGTGCCTTGAATGCTTTTCTTCCACGCTGTGAATCAAATGATAAACATGAGATGAGTGTTGATAATGGAGCTGCAGACCAAAGGCAAAAGTGGTGCACGGATTGTGTTGAAAGAAAAGAAACAAACTTGAAGCCTGAGGGTTTCATTGGCTTCAGCCTACTGTGGTTGATAAAGTTACTGGGATAACTCACTTGAAAGAATCCAACCAATCGAAGCAGCGTGCTCCACATGAATCCAACCAATCACAGCAGCGTGCTTACAACATTGTTTGTGCCATCCGTCATGTTCATGTCAAATTTTTAAAATATAATTTAATGTCCTAGGTAGGCATATATATATATATATATGGAGAAATGTGAAATAATGATCCTACTTAATATGAAAAAGATATGAGGGCCCTAGATATACATATAGGTGAGGTGTAATAGCATTCACCTTTAATCCTAGCACTACAGATGCTAAGGCAAGAGGGTTGGGAGTTTGGGAGCACCCTGAACTATATCCCAAAATCCTGTTTTAAAACAAACAAAACATTGCTTTGTCAATTAGATATTTTTTCTTGGCACTTTCATATATGTGGATTCTCTACTCTTCCAATAAATACAAGGGCACCTACATGCATAAAAGAAATCTTACTAAAGCCCAAAGCACACATTGCACCTCACACAATAATAGTAGGAGATTTCAACACCCCACTCTCATCAATGGACAGATCATGGAAACAGAAATTAAACGGAGACATAGACAGATTAAGAGAAGTCATGAACCAAATGGACTTGACAGATATTTATAGAACATTCTATCCTAAAACAAAAGGATATACCTTCTTCTCACCACCTCATGGTACTTTCTCCAAAACTGACCATACAATTGGTCATAAAACAGGCCTCAACAGATACATAAAGATAGAAATAATCCCATGTGTCCTATCAGACCACCATGGGCTAAAACTGGTCTTCAATAACAATAAGGGAAGAACGTCCACATATACATGGAAGTTGAACAATGCTCTACTCAATGATAACCTAGTCAAGGAAGAAATAAAGAAAGAAATTAAAGACTTCTTAGAATTTAATGAAAATGAAGGTACAACATACTCAAACTTATGGGACACAATGAAAGCTGTGCTAAGAGGAAAACTCATAGCTCTGAATGCCTGCAGAAAGAAACAGAAGAGAGCATATATCAGCAACTTGAGAGCACACCTAAAAGCTCTAGAACAAAATGAAGCAAATACACCCAGGAGGAGTAGAAGGCAGGATATAAACAAACTCAGAGCTGAAATCAACCAAGTAGAAACAAAAAGGACCATAAAAAGAATCAACAGAACCAAAAGTTGATTCTTTGAGAAAGTCAACAAGATAGATAAACCCTTAGCCAGACTAACGAGAGGACACAGAGAGTGTGTCCAAATTAACAAAATCAGAAATGAAAAGGGAGACATAACTACAGAATCAGAGGAAATTCAAAAAATCATCAGATCCTAGTACAAAAGCCTATATTCAACAAAACTTGAAAATCTGTTTAGGCCCATACCTAAACATAGTAAAAACCATATACAGCAAACCAGTTGCTAACATTAAACTAAATGGAGAGAAACTTGAAGCAATCCCACTAAAATCAGAAATTAGACAAGGCTGCCCACTCTTTCCCTACTTATTCAATATAGTTCTTGAAGTCTAGCCAGATCAATCAGACAACAAAAGGAGATCAAGGGGATACAGATTGGAAAAGAAGAAGTCAAAATATCACTATTTGCAGATGATATGATAGTATATTTAAGTGATCCCAAAAGTTCCACCAGAGATATACTAAACCTGTTAAACACCTTCAGCAAAGTGGCTGGGTATAAAATTAACTCAAATAAATCTACACAAAAGAGAAACAAGCCGAGAACGAAATTAGGGAAACTACACCCTTCATAATAGACCCAAATAATATAAAGTACCTCGGTGTGACTTTAACCAAGCAAGTAAAATATCTGTATGATAAGAACTTCAAGTCCCTGAAGAAACTGAAGAAGACCTCAGAAGATGGAAAGATCTGCCATGTTCATGGATTGGCAGGATTAATATAGTAAAAATGACCATTTTACCAAAAGCGATCTACAGATTCAATGCAATCCCCATCAAAATACCAATCCAATTCTTCAGAGAGTTAGACCAAACAATTTGCAAATTCATCTGGAATGACAAAAAAAAAAAAACAAGATAGCTAAAACTATCCTCAACAATAAAAGGACTTCTGGGGGAATCACTATCCCTGAACTCAAGCAGTATTTCAGAGCAATAGTGATAAAAACTGCATGGTATTGGTACAGAGACAGACAGATAGACCAGTCGAATAGAATTGAAGGTCCAGAAATGAACTTACACACCTATGGTCACTTGATTTTTGACAAAGGAGCCAAAACCATCCAATGGAAAAAAGATAGCATTTTCACCAAATGGTGCTGGTTCAACTGGAGGTCAGCATGTAGAAGAATGCAGATCGATCCATGCTTATCACCCTGTACAAAGCTTAAGTCCAAGTGGATCAAGGACCTCCACATCAAACTAATAGATACACTCAAACTAATAGAAGAAAAAGTGGGGAACTATCTCGAACACATGGGCACTGGGGAAAATTTTCTGGACAAAACACCAATGGCTTATGCTCTAAGATCAAGAATCGACAAATGGGATCTCATAAAACTGCAAACCTTCTGTAAGGCAAAGGACACTGTTGTTAGGACAAAACAGCAACCAACAGATTGGGAAAAGATCTTTACCAATCCTACAACAGATAGAGGCCTTATATCCAAAATATACAAAGAACTCAAGAAGTTAGACCACAGGGAGACAAATAGCCCTATTAAAAAATGGGGTTCAGAGCTAAACAAAGAATTCACAGCTGAGGAATGCCATATGGCTGAGAAACACCTAAAGAAATGTTCAACATCTTTAGTCATCAGGGAAATGCAAATCAAAACAACCCTGAGATTTCACCTCACACCAGTGAGAATGGCTAAGATCAAAAACTCAGGTGACAGCAAATGCTGGCGAGGATGTGGAGAAGAGGAACAATCTTCCATTGTTGGGGGATTGCAGACTGGTACAACCATTCTGGAAATCAGTCTGGAGGTTCCTCAGAAAATTGGGCATTGAACTACCTGAGGACCCAGCTATACCCCTCTTGGGCATATACCCAAAAGATGCCCCAACATATAAAAAAGACACATGCTCCACTATGTTCATCGCAGCCTTATTTATAATAGCCAGAAGCTGGAAAGAACCCAGATACCCTTCAACAGAGGAATGGATACAGAAAATGTGGTACATCTACACAATGGAATACTACTCTGCTATCAAAAACAATGACTTTATGAAATTCATAGGCAAATGGATGGAACTGGAAAATATCATCCTGAGTGAGGTAACCCAAGCACAGAAAAACACACATAGTATGCATTCATTGGTAAGTAGCTATTAGCCCAAATGCTTGAATTGCCCTAGATGCACAGAACACATGAAACTCAAGAAGGATGACCAAAATTCGAATGCTTCACTCCTTCTTTAAAAGGGGAACAAGAACACCCTTGGCAGAGAATAGGGAGGCAAAGTTTAGAACAGAGGCAGAAGGAACACCCATTCAGAGCCTGCCCCACATGTGACCCATACATATACAGCCACCAAACTAGATAAGATGGATGAAGCAAAGAAGTGCATGCCGGCAGGAACCGGATGTAGATCTCTCCTGAGAGACACAGCCAGAATACAGCAAGTACATAGGCGAATGCCAGCAGCAATCCACTGAACTGAGAACAGGACCCCCATTGAAGGAATCAGAGAAAGGACTGAAAGAGCTTGAAGGGGCTCGAGACCCCATATGAACAACAATGCCAACCAACCAGAGCTTCCAGAGACTAAGCCACTACCCAAAGACTATACAAGGACTGACCCTAGGCTCCAACCTCATAGGTAGCAATGAATAGCCTAGTAAGAGCACTAGTGGAAGGGAAAGCCCTTGGTCCTGCCAAGACTGAACCCCCAGTGATTGTTGGGGGAAGGGCGGTAATGGGGGGAGGATGGGGAGGGGAAGTTCATATAGAAGGGGAAGGGGAGGGATTATGGAAGGGGAATAACAATCGAAATGTAAATAAGAAATACTCAATAAAGACTGAAAAAAAAAAAAGATGTATACCTATCCTGTGCTGACAAGCTGTGCTACAGAGAAGCAATCTTTCCACAGATTCAAGAGCAAATTTTAATTCTCCTTCACAATGTGTGGAGGGCAGGAAAGCCATGTGACTGGGTAAGCCAGTCCGGAGCAAGAATAAGGTTGAGACATGTCAAAACCCCAAAAACCTAGTCCTGAGACCAACAAAAATAGGACTACTTCCTCCTTGCCCTAGGCCTGCTTGTCCCAGTGCACACAATCCTCAGACTACCAACTCTGCCTTCTTTGAGGTAGTCATGTAGCCTGATGGCCTGACTACAGGTTATACTTCCTCTCTCCTTATAAGGACATGCCCAGCAAGCACCTCTTCATGCAAATGAAGCATTCCCAGCACCTCATCCTCAACCAATGATGTACACCCACCCTGAAAATCCCTACTCACTCTCAAAGATTTATATAGCCCTTATTCACCCCCAATGAAGAATGATGTTACACTGAAACTATCTGTGGAGAAGGCTATTTCTCCTGCACTAAAGCCCACTGAGATCTCACCTGGCTAAGCTTCATTCCCTCCAGTCCAGCCCGGTGTTCAGCAGTGCCTGGCTATCCCAAGGGCATAAGCAGACCTGGGCCGGCAATGTGGAGGCTTTTAATGGGTTCGTTGGATCCTATCATTCTTGAACTGACACTGAAAAGGACACTGCCAACTGAGACAGACTGACACTGGCAGCACAGGACAGAAATAAGACATGTTTTCCAGGCCTTTGCACTAGTGTGGCATGTGAGAATTCTCAGGAAAGAGCAAGTTACATAGACAAGACTAGCCTTAATGAGCCAAAAACACACTGCCTGTGAGAAGGCATGACAAATTACACCGCAACTGGTGAGTTACAGGATCCTCCTTCAGAGAAAGAGAGATTAATAAGTACGGACAGTAATAAAATCTCCCACTGCCTGAATCATCTCCCCGCCAGTGCCCTCAGAAGACACTCTAGGTTCAGCTCTGCTTTGGATCCCATTCATGGTCAGTGTGTTAAGCATCACCTGCTCCCTGGAGTGGCGCTCTTCAGCACCACACAGGCAAAACAAGTTCTCCTACCTCATCTTCGTTCCTAAGTGGACCACAGTTTTTCTGAAAAATAAAAATGACTCTTAAACCTCTTGATAACTTCACCAATCATGTAATTTGTGGGACTGCAGGATTGTTTGTTTTTTGGTGAAAGAAATAAGAGGATGGCGTTTGTTCCCAGGAGAGGAAACAGGTCTCATCTGCAAAGGTAAACAATGTAAGTGCACACCGTTGCAAACATGAGTACGCTGCCTCTGAGTCCAACGTTCCTAAACAGCTAGATGGAAATACAGCAGGGTTGCACACATCTCTGGGGCCCGACTCCCTAGTAAATAAAACACTCAAGCTGAAGGGGGGCTGTGGCTTCCATGAAACAAGTTGTGGGGAGCCTAGGAGCTCTGGCTCTGGTTTGGAAATGAAAGGCCAGAGAGACAATGAGGAAAGGACTTATTCTTATGGATAATAGATGTGCCAGCAAGAGAACTCTTTTTAAAAAAGTTCTCTTTCAAATCAGTTCTTTTCTATTCCTATAGCATTTACAATCCTGGAGCCAGATCCATAAGTCACATAATTCCACAGGCTTTCAAAAGAAAATTCCTTGGAATAAACCAACCGAAGGCTTAGTCCCAGCTAAGGAAGGTGCTGTTTCTGCACATTTCATGTTTAACATTTTTATTGCCTTCCTTCCAACTGATCAGGACTTCTAACTTCTTCTCAAATGTTACACATTCATTTTACTCTGCCTTATGCTGATGCCTTCATTTTTTTAATCAACTACAGTATTTTAAAACCACCACTCAAGCACAACTCCAGTGTCAGGAGGTGATTTCTGTCGTGTGAGATACAGTATCTCCATTCAGACCCACCTTCCTCAGAATCCCATCTCTTCTCACATTCCTTCAGAGCTCCTGTTCCTTGCTTGAAGTATGTCCATGACTCTGAGCACTGTAGCTATTGCCTCTCCCACCCACAAATAGAACCCATTAAGAGAAAATTCATTCCAAACACTTCTTAGGGTAGTAAGGAAGAATGGGTAAACCCTCAAAGGTCGAGAGGGTGAACTTCATTTGGAGAAGTACCCACAAGTTCAACTGCTTATCCAGTCCTTATCCAAGCTGTAAGAGTGGAGTGGGGATGTGCTGACAGGGAGGAATTAGGGGTCCAGCAGGCAGCAAGGGAAAGCAGTTGTGGAGCCCATGAAGCGCACTGCTTCTGAGATGAAATATGAGCAAAGATGTTGAGACAGTAGCAGAGTAGCAGGCGAAAGTCTTCACCTCCCGCTTTTCAGATTCAACTGGGGATGTCCTGGGAACTTACTACAATTTCCCCCCAAGAAATCCAAGGACCCAATTATACTAATTTTGAGACTCTTTCTCTTTCTTGCTTTGGCACCAACTGTTATGAAAGGTGGTGAGATGCTATTACTTCCTTGGAATTGAAAGATGATGTTAAAAGAAGACAATTGCATTTGGAAAAGAAAGATGAAAGGTGGGGCTTTATTGCACAACCCCAAGGGTGCGGTAGGGGAGACAGCTAAAATAATTCATCCATTTCACCCTTCACTGGGAAACTCATATTTCTTTAATTATTTTTCAAATCAGTGTGATTGGCTTCTTGATCAGAGATCCACATAATTTTAACTAGATTAACACAGGGAACTGAGGGACACAACTTTAGCATAGAATGTAGGAATAGAAATTTACTTTGAGACATCTACTGACTTATGTTTTCCCTCTCTGGAACTTGATTTAAAGTATTTGAGTCAAAGATAGCCGTTTGACTCATAAACAGAGCCACAGAGAAAACAAAACTATACCCACTGTCAATAATACCCTCAGTGCTACTAAGTTGTTTCTTGTATGTGACCCAAAGGAAAAAGAATTACAGAGTTTTCTAACGCATCCCTCATAGTGATTGACACCCTATCTCTGAGGCTTAATCCTGTTCACTGGCCTTTCCAGGGGACCTAGAATGGGTGTCTGAGGCACTAAAGATAAGCTAAAACTTCCCATATGTGTCTTTGCTCTTCCTGAGAACCATTCTCCCCTAGAGGGAAAAAAGAAGTTCTTTTCAACCTTAATGTGTCTTCTCAAATCTCCAAAATTCTGATGGGAAAAAAAATGTTTTGATTTGGTTCTGAGAGGTGGTTTCTCTGTGTAGCCCTGGCTGTCCTGTAGACACTCCTAGACCAGGCTGGCCTCAGATTGCTGATCTGCCTGTCCCTGCTGAGATTCGAGGTGTATACCACCAGACCCACTGTGGAAAAGATTTTAATAAGGTCAGTTTGGGCATTATTTGTTTATTTTTTGATGAGCAGCACCTTTCAAAGAACAAAAGCGAGAGGAGACACTTACATTTCCTATGTGCTCTGTCTTTAGGATTTAAGTCCACTAAAGATTGATGGATATTCTGATTCCACAGACAAAAATGAACCCCATTTGAATTTGATGGATCAACCAATAAGATGCCCACCTGTATAACTGTCCACAGGGCATTACCAGCCTAAAATAGTTGTCTCCAAGGTATGGCACATTGAACACGTGCGCTCTCAGCTTTCTGAGACAATACTTCTACAACATTAAATCCCATCCTGGAATAAAAAGGAGGTACGTAAGGAGACACAATTTCCCCCAGGGCTTCCAGAAGATAGCCTGGTATGCGTGATCCGTTAGCTTTCTAACTCATTTGAGTCTCTTATCACTTTCTCCCTGCAAAATTACAGAACCACAAAAACCCAAGAAATCACCTGTCATGTGAGAAGAAGAACTCAAGAGAGAAGAACTGGCCTGAACAGAATATCTGATATTCCACACGGACAGAAATAAAACACATCAATCCAAAGTCGGGCCATTTTAATGCATCAAGTCCCATCACAACATCCCACGCCAATAACAACGTCTCTCTATCAGCAGCAACAGGAGCTTACTCACTGCTCAAACGAATGGGCTCTGGAATCCTAGGGGCAAAGGTCATAGTCCAGGTCCATGTATTACATTCATAACTTCAAGTGACTTTTTGTAATTTCTCTGCCTCAATTTTCTAATCTATAAAGCTGACATCAGCAAAACACTAATCAAAAACTGTTGAGAATGTTTGGTACAAATAGAGCTTAGCATTTCATCCTACAAAGAATTGTCATTTTCATTTTGGAAGTAGGTGTCAGTGTTTGTATATGAACTGTCCTCAAGAAAGGCTCGTTGTTGAAGACAGTCCCCCCACAAAAAAGTTGAATTATGAAAAAGTGATTGGCACCTCAGGGCTCAGGCATAATCAACGGGTTACATCAAAGGAACTCCTATGACGGCGTCATTGGGAGGCGAGCCCCAGTTGGGAAATGCAGATCACAGGAGGCATGCTCTAGGGAGGCGGATCTTATCCCTGCCTCCCTTCTGTCTCTCTGATTCCTGGCCATCATAAGGTGAGCAACTTTACTCCACCTCTCATTCCTACTGCCTTATGTTCCCCTTCACCCCAGGCCCACAGCAATGAAGCAAGCTGACCATAGGTTAACACATCTAAAACCATTAGCCAAAATAACTTCTTCCTCTGAAGTTTTCAGATATTTGTCCTAGAGAGAAAAGTGACTCACACCTGAGAAACCATAGTTAAGAAAATATGTAACACCTTCAATCTCCTTGCCATTAGTTAGAATTCCAGACACTATCTGTGTCCCAGAAATACCTAGATCCAATCTTTTTTCCAATGCTGGAACTGGAACTCAGGAGCTCTACAAATGAACTACAAACTCAGCCCTCACATTTTTAGTCAGTTTCTCACTATACAACTCAGGCAGGCCTTGAACTCATAATGCTCTGCTTCCAGAGTCCTGGAGTCATAGGTGTGTATGCCCTGCCCTTCTACCACATTATCCCTCCAGTCTCCCAAACCATCTGGTATAAAAAAACTCTGGCTGAGTTTAGTGCAAATAGTCCAAGTGTTTGAATGAACCGCATCTGTAAAGGGATGGATAACATTGCCAGACAGTGTGACTTAATACTAGAAGCGCATGTTCTTACAGTCAACCTCAGGCAATCAATAACGCTTAATGTGCGAATCCACTAGAGGAATAGCTATTCCAATTTATTGAATTTGGAACCTTTGGGGAAAAAAATCAAAGTATACCTTCCCCTGAAAAAAATACACAAAAATACATGCACAATTTCAATAAATTCCAAAACTTCATAGGCCTGGAAAATCTTTGATGTTCTGGTTAGGAATCCTCATCCAACAATGCCTGGTTATTTGGAGTGCACTTCCATGCGGATGTCCCCCCACACGCACCACCCCACCTCCGCCCCACCCCACTCCACTCCACCCCAGGGAACTACCATCTCCCTGCTGTGTTCTGCTTTGTTTCTTTTGATTCTGTTCTTTGCCACTCCACCTTGCTTTCCTGCTATTAAGTCTTATTCTCCCTTTCTCAGTACTACCTCCCCTCTTGCCCCGTGTTCTTACAAAGCCACTATCAGGCCTGCTCCCACACACACACCCCGCTCCCTCCTCTCTGTATCCTTCCTGAACAGCTGATTCCGGAGAAGGATCCGATAACTTATCAATAGCTCAGGTTGCTACATGAGAATATTAGCCAGCCTAGGAAACAGGCTTTATTTGCAGGATAACAAATCAGAAATTCTGACTCCATCAGACAGTGCTTTCTCCTGCTTCTACGCGGCCACTTTCCATTAACTATGCACAGATTCCCTGCATCCTGTTTTTGAGGAAACAGCTTCGCTAACATGTGAACAGTGGCTTTAGATACCACTTTACTCCCTGCTTCTTTTTTATCTTTGATTTTTTTTTATGATGTCCATCAGCTTAGTTAAACAAAGAGAAAGAGATAAAGTAGAAACAGGACATCTTCCTTAAGTAACTTTTACATTAACATATGTCTACTTCTGGTGGGATTGTTATTTTATCGCAAAGTGCAAATGAATTCTACTTGTACCTGGTTTTTAATTTCTTTTACTTTAATGTATTTTTTTATATTTTGGTTGTGAGCCTAGCCTTTAACCGCTGAGCCATCTCTCCAGCCCTAATGTATTTTTTTAATCCTTAGGGAACAAATTACACATATGTAAGCTCTTTTATACATTCTGCCTAAAGCTGCCACATATAAAAATCTGACTAAATAATTATAAAAAGAATGAAAAAGAAATTTAAATTGAAATAAAATGTAAAATCCTAGAGCAAAAATGTCTAAACAAAATTGTTTTTAAAAGATTTGTCTTCTAGTTTTTCTTTTACTGTATTTAATACCTTTGTGAAACTGAATCATCCAAAAAAAACCTATTTCCATTCCTAATAAATACAAATGCTTTCTCTATACCCAGGAATTTTCAGGATGCTTTTCTTTTTCATTTTTTTGGGGAAGAGGGATTCTAATTTAATTACATATTTCTCCCTTCCCTTTGCTCCCTCAAAACGTTTCCATATACTGCTCCCTGCTCACCTGCAAACTCATGGCCTCTCTTGTCACTATTGGCTAGTGCGTGTGTATATGTACATACATATTGACTCCTAAGTATAACCCGTTGAGTCCTTACAATGCTACCCATATGTATGGTTTAGAGGCTGACTATTTGTCACTGGACAACCAATTAGTACTAAAGATGCTAGTCAAAAAGTTCTCTATGTTTTCCAACTAGAACTTTCTACAAAAGTGAAAATGTGATGGCTGTGTTTTTCCTACGTCAAATTTACCTCCACAAATGTGCCTCCAATTCTAAGCAAGAAATTCTGTGAACTGCTGCTACAGAGAATTCATGATGAGGAACAAATGCTTCATATATGCACAGTCTACACTTAGATCAGAGCTTTCTGAGTATTTCATAGAAAATTCATTGTTATTTCTGCATACCATGATGGTCATTTTAAGGTTCTGTGACTGTGAATTTATTTGTTGCATGGAAACTTTTTTTTTAATTTGAAAAAAAAAACAAATAAAATGAATAGCATTGGCAAATGTTTCTAATCACTTCTTTAACAGACCAAACCCCTAAACAATTTTATTATTTACTGCATTTTGCATAGGTACATAAATCAAAGGACAATAACAAGCCTAATGTCAAAGAAACTTTTTGACACTTCATACATTTGAGCAAGCTGAGCCCATACACAGTTTAGATCAAGTTCTCCTTTGAAATATGTTTCCCTGGAGGACTGCGGTTCATAAATTGCTATCAGCCTACCTCTGTCATTATTGATTTGGGAGGTGCTCAAAGTACTCTTAGCTATTATTAAGGTTAGCATTCCTTGGCCTGCCTTAACAGAGACTTGATTCTTGGTTAGGGCAAAGACACGATCCGTCCTGAAAGAAACATGCAGGGTGTTTTGTACCACATATCCGAACCACTGCACCTCAGGTGAATTCTGACCAATAAGAGAGGAGGTAACATTATCCTTTCTCAAAGATTAAATGGGCCTCTAATTACCCAATCCTAGAGGGATATTAAATCTGTTCTACAACTGTACCAGAAAGGTCTAGAAGAAAGAGAGGGGTTTTTTTTTTCCTAATCCATTAAACAACAGAAATTTCAACTCAATGTTTTAATATATGTTTATTTATTCTACCTTGGCTCTTAAGTGTTCTTTGCAGATGAAGTGTTCTTGATATACTTATATAAAATAAACCCACAGGCAAATTGTTATACATTGTGTGTGTGCATTCTGTTCTCTGCCTTCAAAAGCTGACTAGCTGAGTTCCCGAGTGAGACCTAGGAGTTCAGAGCGCCTTGTGCCCCAGCCTAGTGCCTTGCCCTCTGCCTTGTGGATTTGGGAAATGTCAGAAAAGATCAGAGCAAGGATCCTGCTCCTTTTTATTCAGATCCTTCGGTCTTAACTCTCAAGGAAACACTTCGAGGTTAGTTATGACTTGATCACCCTGCATTAGGTTTGTCATGGGTGACCTGGCTTTGCAAGAGCACAGAACTGGAGAGTTTAAGAAAGGGACTGGATGAGTGTCATCGACTGACAGAGATGCGATAAATTTATGAACCTTATCAGCCCCACTTTTAAAAGTCCTGGTAAATTAAACAGTCAGAGGTGGAGGTTTCCTGCGAGCCTTGTTAATCATCCGAGCGGCTGCACCGCTGCACGGCCGCACGTTGGAGAAAGGCAACACAAATAAAAACTTGACCACATCACTTTCACACAAAGAACGCTGCCAAAGGCGAGGGGAAATGTTGGTTTTCTCTAAAAAAGAAACAAAAGAGCCCACTTCCTGGAATTTACGGATTGGATAACCCGTTCAAGGAAAGCCTGGTTGAGCAGCAGCCTCAAGGCTGCGTTGAGTATATGCTAATGACTGCTAACTTCACAGTCATCTGACAGGCTGAATGAGTAAAGAAGTAAGCTTTGCTTTTAAAAGTTTTAAATTAAATTTGGCTGGAATTTCCAAGGATTAAATAATCATTTTTGCCCTTCAGAATTTACTATATGGCACCAAGTTTCTGGAAATAATGCCATAGGAGAGGACTGCGGGGAGGGGGGTGGCTATTAAAAGGCTTTCCTAATTGCTATCAGATAATTCATTCACCAACCCACCCCCAAACCCCAAACTAGAAAATTAAAGGTTTGTCTTCGATAACTTTAAATAGGAAGCCACAGACTTCTTCTGGAGTTTTCTGTGGGGGTGAAAGTGTCTTATAAATGAAGGAATTCTCCTTTTATAAGAACCTTAGGAGACTTCTTCTGTGGAATTGGCTCGCTGCTCTAAAACGTATCTCCAAGAGCACAGGGCATTTCTTTACCCTGATACAGCACTTCTGACTGGGAACCTCTGAACAAAGAGTCCTCATCCACTTCTTTCTCTTGACCTCCTATATCCCACAACCCCTTGCTGTGGGTCTGGCATCACTTCAAAGATCTTCAGAACGCGAGGGCCCCACATTACTGTATTTCCTTCTTCCTCCCTCAGTTCTTCCTCTGAGTCTTTTTGAGTTTTCTCTTATAACAGCCTTGTCCTTATTAGAAAAAGGGTATTAATCTCCCTAGCTTCCCACGGCTTTACAGTTTGCCTGACCCTGTGCCTAAGCATTTTTTATTTCCTTTCTCTGAGGCAAACTCCTAAATTCTCTCACCATAGTTTAAGTTTTCAAACTCCGTCTAAATTTTCAAACTATCTCTACTTTATATATTCGGAAAGTGTGTTAGGCAGAAATGTAAATTTAACTGGAGAAAGTCAGATGACTAGTCCCAAAATATGACTTCTTTGAATCAAAAACTTTAAGAGCAGAAAGAAACTTGGAAGGCCTAGACTTCCTCCTGTTTTGAAGATAGCAAACCCATGGAGGTTAAAGAATTTGTCCAAAATCTTAGGTAGAAGTCATGTCTTCATTCCGGCATTTTCTCTTTTGACACTGCGAGCGCTATAAGACGTGAGAGTAATCCCCTTTGACTTAGGTCATGGTTGCTGGTGGAACAACATCTCCCACCTTCTGGTTTAGGCTTGGAAGGGTTAAACCAGGAGATTTTTGCTTTCCCAAATCAATTTTGAGGCCAGGTACCAGGCATTTGGTAGCAGGTTTCCTTCTGTTCTATTCCTTCTCTGTTCTGAGAGAAACATAGCTATAGAAAAGATTAATTTTTATTATCTATTTATCATTAGGAACCTGTACCTTCAGACTGATGAAGGTTTCAACTGCTGTTGTCCTCACTTTTTACTTTGCATTTGAGGAAAGTAACCTGGGGTTAGCTACTTGGTTAGTTAAAGAAGCCGGGAGCAGAAGGATGGATTTGCAATTTGACTTTTACAAATAATGGAGAATCTGGACTTTAGCCCACAGCGTCACCATGAAAGTTGCATGCCACTTGCCCTGTGAATATCACCTAAGTCATTCCGCAATTCAAGGATCTATGATACTCAATAATCAGGACTCCTCATAAATTCCCTTTCAACTATTTAATTAGTCCTAAATATCTTTTATAATTACAACTTCTCATTCAATGTCTACAAGTTTCAGTATCAAATAATCGGGTTTATCACTCTTCTGGGCAATTTTACCTAAACACGCAAATTTTCTTTTGCACTGTATTTTAAGAAAAAATATTCACTTTGGCTTGTTAACTTTTTTTTCTTGTCTGTAACCATTAGGCAACATCAAGGTGTTGTTTTAATAAATTTTCTGGTAAATGTTTTCAGCTCCAAGTTTAAGAATTTGTAAGGAAAACAACTTGTCTTCTATGCCTCGTGTTTATTTTCACCTTTGAGAACAAAGTCCCAGGAGTCAACATTTATAGTCAATCAAAAAAAGGCCACATTACTTTCTCGTTTTAATAGCAGAGCGGGGAACTTTAACTTTCCTGGAGGTTTTGCTTGGAGGTTTATACAGAGCAGAACTTCCTTAACACTAGTAATCAGACCCACAGGACATGTGTTAATTGTCCCGTACATGTAAAACTATCTACAATATCTCAGCTAATAACGCACTGCAGACATTTCACTTCTGAAAACCATGGTGTTGAAAGCAAATTATATGCCTGTCAGTTTACCTTCCCCCCACTCCATTCCATTAGTGCCAATGTTATGATCCTGAAATAGTAGCAAAAATGCTAAAGAAAGACACCAACCAGTTTGCCCTGCCCATCATCCCCAAATGCTCAACGATGACTACCAGGCAAACTATGTCTAGGCAAACTGTATCTGTGGGAAAACCGCACTGAGGCATGGAACTGATCCAGTATCAAGCAGCTCAAAGATTCAAGCAGTTGGGAGGCCGATTACTATTCACTGTATTAATAGTCCGATGAATAATGTACAATCATTGTAACCCAGACTTCAGAATTTGTTCCTCCGATGGAAGTTCTACTGTATGCTGATTATCTTAAGAAAATAAAAGAGGAGAGGATATGAGATAGAAGCTTATAGAACTGACGAACGGCTAGAGGACTAGGCAGATATGCTATGAGCCTGGGATCTAGTCAGAACCAGGGGTCCAAACAGACAGGGCTAGACCCCTAAATTTGATAGTAGCTTTAAATGGGTCCCTCGTCCAGACTCGTCTCCCTACTTTGGGCTCAAGATTCAAAACTCCAAGATGATGCCTGATAGCCTAGATCTAAATCATGTGATTTTTTTTCCCAGAATGGGATGAGAGTATCTGGTTCCTTTAGCCAATTCTGCTTCTTTCTAGTAGACTTGCCAAAGGCAGAAACAAATGAAAAAGGAAATTGAATAATAAAATCACACAAAGTCTATTATAATATAAATATGTTTAGCTCATTTGTTGTTTGAAAGCCTTTTAATTTATTTTTTTCTATTTCTGATGAAGTTCACTTTGAGTTTCAGAGATCCAAGAATTTGTATGGGAAAACAAACAAGCAAACAAATACAGAATTGTCATGCACAATGTCTTTGCTGTACAGTCATTAAATGGTTCCTAGATCTTACCTGGCTACAGTCATAGAACAGCATATAGTGATGACTCTTACAGACATCAAGACCATATATAATCTATCATAATCTTTGACTCATGCTAGACATCAAGACTCAGTCATCTCTCAACTAAAAAGAGTATCTCAGAGTAGTAGATTCTGGTGTGTTTAAATCAAATCTGTTTCTTTTTTTTTTAATTCTTCATGATTCCAATCATCTGTCAGCTTAATTTTCTTTGCATAAAACAGGAAATGTGGAAACGAGTTATTTGAACATAAATTTCACTGAGTGACCATAAAAATGCAATTCAACATGGGATTGATCCATAATATATTTACCATTTGAATAAAATAAAGATCAACTTTTTTAAAGCACAAAATAATATTTCATTGCATATTTGCTCACTAAGTCCAAATGCTACAATAAAAGTGAAAACATACATTTCTTATAGAAGAATTTTGCAGGGCTAAAGACATGGCTCAGCAGTTAGGAGCACAGGTTGTTCTTATAGAGGACCCAGGTTGAATTCTGCAGCTCCACAAGACAGCTCATAACTGTCTACGACTCCAGACTCAGGGGGTGCAGTTCCCTTTTCTGGTCTTCTTGGGCACTAGACACAGACTTGGTGCACAGATATACATGCAGGAAATTTTTCACACACATTTTTATTACTTTTATTTTATTTTTTTTACAATCCAGTCATTGCCCTGCTCTGGGTCCACCCTCCCACAATTCTTCATCTCCTTCCTCCTCTCCCCTGTCTCCAAGATGATGTCCCCTCCCACCCTGCCAGGCCTTCCCACTCCCTGGGGCCTCAAGTCTCTCAAGGGTTAGATGCATCTTCTACTGAGGCCAGACCAGGCAGTCCTCTGCCATTTATGTGTCAAGGGCCTCGGACCAGCTCGTGTATGCTGCCTGGTTGGTGATTCAGTGTCTGAGAGATCTCAGGGGTCCGGGTTAGTTGAGAGTGCTGATCTTCTTATGGAGTTGCCCTCCTCCTCAGCTTCTTCCAACCTTTCCCTAATTCAACCACAGGGGTCTCTGACATCAGTCCAATGGTTGGGTGTAAGTATCTGCATAGGTTTTCATCAGCCACTTGTTGGACATCTTTGACAGTCATGCTGGACTCCTGTCTGTAAGTACACCACAGTATCAGTAACAGTGTCAGGCCTTGGAGCCACCCCTTAAGATGGATTCCAAGTTGGCCTGTCACTGAACCTCCTTTTCCTCAGTCTCTTCTCTATTTTGTCCCTACAGTTCCTTTAGACAGGAACAATTCTGGGTCAGCATTTTTGACTGTGGGATGGCAATACATCCCTCCACTTGAAGCCCTGCTTTCTACTAGAGGTGGGCCACTGTAGGGCATTTTACCTAAGGCCCCTCCCTTTGAGTCCTGAGAGCCTCTCCCCTCCCAGGTCTCTGGTACTTTCTACAAGGTTCCCCATCTCCCAACCTCTGAGGTTTCGTGTCTCCATTCATTCTGCTGTCCCTCAAGGCTTCTCTCCTGCCCCCCCACCTGATCATGTTCCCATTTTCCCCTCCCCCTACCCTCTCCCACCCATACCCCTCCCTCCCTCTGCCTCCCATGATTGTTTCCTTCTCCCTCACAAGTGGGACTGAAGCATCCTCACTTGGGCCTATTTACTTTCTTGAGTTCTGTGGGCTGTATCCTAGGTATTCTGTACTTTTTTGGCTAATATTCACCTATTAGTGAGTACACACCATGCATGTCCTTCTGAGTCTGAGTTACCTCACTCATGTTCAGGTTCCACCCATTTGCCTGAAAAACTCACGATGCTCTCATTTTTCAAGAGCTCAATAGTATTCCATTGTGTAAATGAAGCACTTTTTCTGTATCCATTCTTCTGCTGTGGGACCTCTGGGTTCTTTCCACCTTCTGGCTATCACAGATAAAGCCGCTATGAATATAGTGCAGCACATGCCCCTGTGGTATGGTAGAGCATCTTTTGGGTCTATGCCCAAGAGTGGTATATCTGGGTCTTCAGGTAGATCTACTTCCAATTTTCAGAAGTATATGTTCCTCAGATTTTGAATCTTCAAAACATGATTTCGCCACAGGCAATGGAATAGTAAGACCTTACAATCAGATTTACATCTTTAATGAATTGTTTCCCTTAACAAATAATTATAGTAATATTGAAAATGATGTATATTAGTAGATATTAAAATACTATAGTTTTGGGATTGGGGATTTAGTCCCCGGCTCCAAAAAAAGAACCAAAAAAAAAAAAATACTAAAGTTTTAATAAGTATTTGTTACTAAATAAATAATAATTTGTTGATAAGTTAATAATAATACCCTATTAACCAGGTCAGGCACTATTGCAATCACTTTAAGTACAGTACCTTATTTATTCTCACAATAGCTCAATGAATTAAATAGTATATGAATATACTGATAAGAAAGCTAAGTGGCAAAATTATGAAATAACTTGTTAAAAGGATTTTTATGAGACTAAGAAATCTGGCTTGTTGGGGGGGGGCGGCAATGGGGGAGGATGGGGAGGGAACACCCATAACGAAGGGGAGGGGAGGATTAGGGGATGTTTGCCGAAACCGGAAAGGGAATAACACTCGAAATGTAAATAAGAAATACCAAGTTAATAAAAAAAAAAAAAAAAAAGAAGAAGTCTGGCTTCAGATATTTTCTCTCTCCTGGCTATGATGTTTTACATAAATTTAACAAAAGCTCCTTCATAAATGCAATTAGGAGATAATTAGTTGGAACCATTGAAATATTCCTCTACCTATACCAAAGCTTCGGTAAAAAGAGGTTACCACTTTATCCTTACTCCTGTACCTGATAAATCTAAAATAAGGGATGCTACCCCCAAAACAAATCATTTCAGAAATTAAACTAATTATACATCCCTCCAATATTGTAGTTGCCAGGGTTTACCCTATACTCTACCCATAGATCATTGCATCTCAAAATCTTCGTCAGCTGAGTTTCTCTTTGAAGCAGATAGTAATTGCCACCCAGACCTACCACTGGCGAGCTTACTGTAACTAAAAGACTGGAGAATGGTCAGTCTTAAGGGAGGTCTATATCACACTCCTCCCCACAAGGTGCCAGGCTCTTTGCAGAAGAGGCAAGACTGTAAGAGGCAGAGATGGTGGATGATTTCAAGGAAACTGTTTCTTCTGGACCCAACAAGGCAGCTGTACATATTAACTCCAGCGATTGCACAATATGCACAAGACCTGAAGCTCAAGCCTGACAAAATCCCAGCATGAAGGGGAAGGAGTACCATGAAGTTCCACCCCAGCCAAAAAGCTGTTGGCATTTGATAGCTTCTAAGAGATGTCCAGCTGCTTTTCCTTTATAGTGTGATACCTTTCATACCAACCACACTCTGGGCCAGGCTCCATATCCAAGAGTAGTTTGACAGCACAAACTGGACCTGCTGAGTTTAAGAGAGGGAGAGAGATGAGCTGAGTAGTGGATATAGATCAGACAGGGATTAGAGGAGGATGACTGACTAAAGTGTATGCAAGTATCAAAGAATTAATGAAAATACATTTGAAAGATGTGCCTGTGCTCTGAATATAGTGATGGCTCCACATACAAATAATAAATCTGTTGGTCCTTAGTGTCCACAAGAACACTGATTCTAGGGCCTCTGGAAGAAATTGAAATCTGCTGGTGGTCTAGTTTCTTTTACAACAGGCAATAATACTTCCATAAAACCAGCATTTATATTCCCATATACCTCAAGTCATCTCTACATCATGTATAGCAAATGCTGTGTAAATAGCCATTATGCTATGTTGCTTAAGGAATAATGACAAGAAATAAATGTTAATAATATTCAGTGCAAATCAATTTTGCCTTGTTATCCACAAAACAGTTCACAATTGGTTGAGCATGTGTATGCAGAACCCACATATATAGAAGGTCAACTGTACTTAAATAGATAAGCATAATTTGATGCTTTGGGAAACTAAGTGTAATCTCAGATGGCCTCAGAAAATTAAGCAATCTAGAAAGCTATCTGTCTTAGTTAAGATTCCTATTGTGATAAAATGCCATGACCAAAAGCATTTCATCTTGGGAAGAACAGAGCTTATTTCGTTTTACAATTTTGTAGTCTATTGCTGTTCCTCATGACTTTCTCAGTTTGAATTCTTATACCACCCAGGACTACTGGCCAGGAGTAGGGAAGAACAGGTCATGGGACTGCCCATGGTGGGCTGGACCCTTCCATATCAATCATCAATCCAAAAAATGCCCCAAGAAATAGAATAGATTTTCCTCGTGGACAGGAGGTGCATGTGATGGGAATAAGAGGGATCTGGTGCAGGAGAAGGCTAGAGAGAGGTGACTGGAATTAGAGGGCATTTGGGGTCAGTGTGGAAACCTAGCGCAGTGGAAACTCCCTGGAATCTTCAAGTGTGACCCTAGCAAGAGCTACTAGTAATGGAATATGTGGAGCCTGAACCATTCATCTTCTATAACCAAGCAAGCCTTCCAGTAGTGGGAGGGACACCAACCCAGCCAAAAGAACCTTCGAGCTACAATCTATACTGCCTGCAGGATTTGCTGGGGCAATGGTGGCACAGAAATTGTGGGAATGCCCAACCATTGGATGACCTGGAAGTTGAATTGGCCCAGAGACCTAAGGCAGAACCAAACATGACTCTGTGTGTGTGTGTGTGTGTGTGTGTGTGTGTATAAAATAATTCCTAATGATGCTCTGCTAAACTCATAGATCAGTGCCTAGCCCAGTCATCGCCAGAGAGGCTTCAACTGGCAGCTGATGGGAAAGGATGCAGAGACCCACTGCCAAACATTAGGAGAAAGAGCCCATGTTGTAAATCTCTATCTGATCCCTCCCCTGGGAGCTTGGGGAACCTGAGGAAGAGGAGGAAGAATTATGGGAGCCAGAGGGGTCAAGGACACCAGAAGAGCCTGCAGAATCAACTAAGCAGGGCTCATGGGGCTCACAGAAACTGAAGTGTCAACAGCAAAGCATGCATGGATCTACGATAGGCCCTCTTCATATGTGTTCTGATTGTTGACTTGGTGTTTGGGGATCATAAATTGGGAGTAGGAGTTCCTCTGACTCTTTTGCCTGCTCTTGGGACTCTTTTCCTTCTGTTGGGTTGCCTCACCCAGCATTGATGTGAGGGTATCTTCTTGTGCTGTGTTTGGTTTATACCTCTGGAAGTCCTACTCCTTTTCTGGAGGAGGGGAATACTCAGGGAAAAGGGAGGGGTGAATAGAAAGGCAGAATGAGAGGAAGTATGGTCAGTCAGAATGCATTGTATAAGAAAAGAATAAATAAAAATAGAAAAAAAATAAAGAAAAAGAAAATTCCCCACAAGCTTGCCTACAGGAAAATGTTATGGAAACGTTTTCTCAGTTGACATGTCCTATTCCCAGATAAATATATTTTGCATCAAGCTGGCAAAAAAAGAAAAAGAAAGGAAGGAAAGAAGGAAGGAAGGAAAGGGAGAGAGAGAGGGAGGGAGGGAAGAAGGGAGGGAAGGAGAGAGAGGGGAGGGAGGGAGAGAGAGAGAGAGAAGAAAAATCTGGTCAACACACTAATTTCCAAAGAAATTTTTAATGAGAGAAGGAACCAAATCCCTGATATGTACTGAGTTGCATATTAAAGTGTTAGTGAAGGGAGTCTCAGACAGCCAGTCTTTAAGACAACAAATGCCATGTGTTTTGATAGCTGCACTAAAGAGTTCAGTAATTACTCAAAGGGTTTGCAAACCCAGTAGAGTTATTGGTCCCTGTTAGAAACTCTTCCTCCCACCATCAGTTACTGAGTTCATTTGTGCCGTTGAAGCCTGCACTCAGAGCAACTAGAACAGAAATGATGTTTACATTTTACCAGTGTTTTGTTTTCAATTAAACATTTTGGCTACTATTTACATAGTTGAATGGCATGGCATTTATACCATTCAATTTGATGCTATTTCTTGATAAATATTTCTACAAGGCGAGACCTAAGTTCAAATTAGTTGTGAAAATGTCACTAAAAATAAAATAAACTTTAATTTAACCTTGATCACAAAGTATTGTTAACATAAAGCTAAAAACCTATAAAGGTTTTTAAAAAATGAAATGCTGAAAGAACTAAAATGTGCATAGCCCAGAAGCACCTCACTGTTACCCTGTCTGAGTCTTTGAGGACTGAGATGGCCTGGGTCAAAGGTACTAAACAGAGGAGAGTGCAGTTAGGGGGGCTGTGGCTGTGCACTTTCACCTCTCAAGTCCCATTCGAAAGTAGAAAAGGGGTAGAGTAGTTCTCATCTCTCCCTCACAGCAGCTGCTCCCTGACTACCATCCACCTGATGTTACTCACCATGGCTACCAACTCCTGCTCCAGCTACATCACAAATATGCAAAGACATTCTGGTCCACGTACTTTCAGAATGCCAATCAAACCATGAGAGGATTTCTGTTGTCTGCTTTCTTTCTGTTGGGCATCTTGGGTGCCCTTGAGCAACCTACATGAACAACAGAGTTTCATGAACATCCTTTTTCTTTTGTTGTGTTTTGTTTTTTTAAAACAAGAACTTCCTAGCTAATCTAGACCAGGCCCTTCAGCTCATGACTCTCTTGTCTCAACTTCCAAAGGTCTAAGGGTACAAAAATGTACATTCTTCCTTGATACCTATCATTTTACTTTGTACTTTTTAGAGTCTTCCAGGTTTTTTGGCTTGGTTTTTTTGTTTGTTTGTTTGGTTTGGTTTTAGTTTAGATTCTGACAAATTCTAAGCTTAGGAGAAGCATGCTTGGAGGATAAGTTCTATTTTATTATACACAGTGCCCAAGCCAATCATCACAACTGTGAAATAATTTGAAAGACTTTACTCATGCAAAAAAAAAAATGGGGGGGGAAATGGTCATGCATTCCTCCCCAAAAAATCTCTATTGGCTTGAGTTGCCTGAGATGCCAGCGTGATGCTTTTTTAAACTTCCAACTGGAATAATCCTTTATAATCAGCATGGGTTTCTGTATTACATTACTTGCCTTTGAGGATGAAAAATGCAATGAAAGAATAAGAATTTGACAGAGAAACGGGTCATCTGGGACATGATGATGTCGAATTCAACAATTTACCAATTTTTGCCAATTTACCAAATTTTCCTTGGTTTTGGAGGAAATCAGCTAATTCTTCCCTTCTCCGTTTAGTTCCATCAACTCAAATGCTGTCAGCAGAGTCAGGTAACACAAACTCTGCAGAGCCAGCTTTGCGATGCAGTAATGTCCAAAGAGTCTACAATCTGAGCTGCTATTTTGACCCCAGCATAGTCCAAACTGAAGGCAGTTCTCTGTAGGTTTCTCCAAGGGAGTCTCACTGAGGAAATAAACTACTCTTAGAGGTAGATGCCATGCGCAGCAGTGTCCAACAGAAAACAAACTCAACGGCGTCTTCGAAGGTTCCTTGTCTATAATGTGCCAGGGCTTTTTCCTCTCTTTCTTTTCATTTTTTTTTTAATTTTATCTTTCAATTTCTTTTCTTTTCTTTCCTTTTCCCCCCTAGAGAATGGCTTCTGATTGTGTGTTTTTATGGGGTTCCTGAATGTGCAAATGAGTGGGTATCTGAGTCTATGTCTGATTCTTGTACATTTTCTTAGGCTATTTTCCTGCTATTTGTTTGTTTTGTCCTATTCCAGTGTTTTTGTTTTATCTTATTATATTTATTGTTATCTCTTAGAAGCCTGTTTGTATTCTAATGAGAAACAGACAAAAGGGAGATCTGAATGACAGAGCAGGTGGGGAGGTACTGAGTGGGATAGAGGGAGGTAAAGGCATAATCAGGAAATAATATGTAAGAACAGAAGCTCTTCAATAAAAGATACAAAGAATGATAATATTTGGGGATTAAATGAAAACATCATTTCAGTAACTAATGATGCTAGTGAATTAAGAGGACCTAGAACAGTGGTTCTCAACCTCCCTAATGTACAAACCCTTTAATACAATTCCTCATGTGGTGGCGATCCCCAACATAAAATCAATTCCATTGCTTCTTCATAACTGTAACTTTGCTACTATTATGAATCCAAATGCAAATACCTGTTTCCAAATGGGTTTTGGTGACCCCTGTGAAAGCATTGTTTAACATACACACACACACACACATACACACACACACACACACACACACACACACACACACACACACAAGTTCATGACCCACAGGTTAAAAACTGCTGACCTAGAAAGAATCCAGCTGACAGGTGGTCAGTAACTAGTCTTATTCTCTTACTAGGAGGAGCGAGTTGGAAGCATCTAAGAGGGTGTTGAAGGAAAAGGACAGCATAGGAGCTCAGAAGAAAAATGATAACCATCAGCACCCAAACAGACACAACCAGAAACACTTTTCTTTTGTTTCCACCTCTTTGGAAGGGTTGTAGCATTTCCAGTGTCTGCCTCCAAGTAGAATTATGAATATTAATCATAAAGTGCCTTACAGGTACTTTGAAGATGAAAAGGGGCCAATTAGTCTTGAGTCATGAAGTTGCAGCCAAGACAGCCTTAACAATTACAGCAAAACAGGAAGAAGACAGTGTAGAAAAATTTGGAAGCAGTACAACAGTATGTTCATGTTTGTGCAAACCCTTTAATAATGAAAGCCTGTGAACTCCTCTTAAATGAAAAGAGACTCAACTGTGTCTTTAATTAGGTCATTCTACTGGAGCACAATATAGTGATAAAGAAGATTTAATAAAGCATTTTGTCTTTTTATTACTTTGATTTCATGCAACATATCTGCTCATCCAAGCAAGATGTTTAACTTCAAAAGAAGTTTTGTCCACCCTCCCCTCTGGCCAATAAATAACTGCAAAGTAGAGAAAGAAAAGCAATGTACTCTAAGCATCCCTAGGCTACAAAGTGATGAAAAGATTCATCTTCTTTTTTCTACTGTGGACATGGGTCTTTGATTACTCTTTTACTTTCCTTCTGCACTTGATGGAATGTGTAAGAGTTTAACTGTTGCTAGTTATTGAGTTGGACACACGGTAAAGTGATTTTATTTTTTTAAAAAAAAGACATAATTGCTCAACAACCATAGTTAAATTTCCCTATTTGAGATGATCCTGGGATATGTCCATTAGTTTGGGAATTTTAGGAATAAACAAAATTAAGTCATAAAACTGTTGTCATGGCATTCTCCGTATCATGTTTCTGTGTCTCTTTTTTTTAAACCCATAGCTCTTTAAGCAGATCCAGTTTGCTTAAATTTAAGGTTGTGGACAGACTATTTCTGGAAGTACATAAATGGAATATTTGGGAGGTTGTGGAATTGATTTTTTTGTAACTGTTTTGCCTTTTGTAAGTCATCTTAGTAATATTAATAGCACAGAAAATCAGATTAGGCAGATAAATATCCTGAGTTTAGATGTAAGAAAACTGCAAACAGATTCATCCAAATAAACTCATAGACACCGAGTGAGGAATCTGGATGAAGATGAGAAAGAGAACCAACTAACAGCAAGAACAGTCAACAAACATCAACAAAGAGAGTGGGTGGGGGAATAATATACCTGGTGTCTCAATGACATTAAATCTAAAAGCCCATTTGATAATTTTGTCCTTAGCTTGGCTACATCAATAAATCCACAGTCTCTCTTGAAAGATGGCTTAAGCCCTTGGAAAAGAAGGATTTGTGGGATAGCTAAATGGGTAAAGGTGCTTGCAACATAAGCCTAGCACTCCGAGCTTGGCCCCCGGAACCTAGATAAAGGTGGAGGGAGAGAGCCAACACTATAAGTTATCTTCCAACCTCCACACATGAACTTCAGCACACATGCTTACCACCTATGTAAACATCATGTACAAAATACAATAATAAACAATTATTTACATGTACAAAATAATAATAACAAAATAAAATAAAGCGAGACATATCTCCCTTGTATCTAAGCTGCAATTGTTAAGGAACAGCAGCAATTCTAGATGACTTCCTAGTTCCTAGTTTCTGGCATGACACAAAATCTGATTAAAAATAACTGTTCCCTTTCAGAGAGAACTACTTGCTCTCTACAATTCCCAAGCAATTTTTTTTCTCTATTACCTTATTCCTCTGGAATCAGAGAGAGTTGAATTCAAATTCCCCTTTCATAACTTGCAAAGACTTCGGTCTTCTTAACTGTAAAAATGGAAAGAATGACACAGCCTCGCCTCGTTCACCCCTGCCAAGTTTAGCCCGACATTTGTGCACACGATTACTTTGTGGACAGTGTTTTGTATTCGAGGTCATATGGAATAAACTGCATGTCTCCGAAGAAATCGTATCATCAGCATTTCTCATATGTTCCACAAGTGCCTTTGGACATTGTTGGGAAGAACTGCATGTCTGAACACATTTTGACATAGTTTTAAACTGCAATTTTCTGGAAAATATAATATATTATGTTGAATAACATGACTTGACTCATCCTGCTTCTTGCAACTAACAAAATAAAGTCCAAAATGCTAGTGTCAGACAACACCTGAGACTCAAGAAAAGAAGGTTACTGGCAACAAAAGACAAGATCAAACAACAAACAAAGGGGCTCCATCCGGAACAAGCCTAAGTCTGTACACTGGTAGGATCAAGGGCAGGCTTTCATAAAAACAGGACATCAAAATTTATAGCAAATGACCAAAAGAGAAACCTGAATGTTGGGAATTTATTGAAGGACTCTGTGGTTACAGATAACTAACCCAACCTGATCCTGCTTTTAAAAAAATGGTAGACTGTTTTTGGAAGAAACCGAGATATATTCTAGAACCCAGGGATCTTTGTAAAACTTGGAGAAAATATCAGGAACCTAAGCAAGCCTCTTCCTCTCTCTCTCTCTCTCTCTCTCTCTCCTCTCTCTCTCTTCTTCTCTCCTCACTGCCTTTTTTGTGAGATGAATTCCCAACAGCATCTCATGTTTACAGCACTGGCAATTCCATCTGCATTCAATGGATTCAAGAATTCCATTCCAACCTTGGTGGAAGAAATCTAACATGCATACCAGAGGCTGAGAGGAAGCTGAAGTTCTTGGGAAAAGAAATTAACGTAAATATCATCATCATAAATGTTTTACCTACAGAAAAGCTCACAGACTCCAGAAGGCATAGCAAAGCATTGCTGAGGCTCAGCACACAGTCCATGTAGCAATAGCTGTCCATGCATCACCTGCTATAAGGATAGATGAGCTCTTATAACATAGGCAGAAAGACGGAGACCAAAAGTAAAAGGACACAGTTTGAAAAATCTGACTGATAGACTCACTGCTAACATTTGTGTTGTTCATGGGAAAACATAAAAACCCATATATCACATGTCTAAATATAAATCTATTAAGATCACACTGATACAATGAACAAAATATACGACTTGACAAACATACCTTCATACCAACTTAGAAGGTAAGGTTCCAACTTAGAGTTCTCAGCAATTTGGAGCTGCACATTGGAATGTGGTGACAGGAAAAAGCATGTGGACATTATATAAGCAAACTTCACCACATCCCTCTAAAATACTCCCCTTGCACTCAAGTGTGAAAACAACAGACCTATAAAAATGGTTGTTTTAGAAGGTATTTCAGAATCTTGGGAATCCAAGAATTATCTAAGCAGGGTTTTTGTTTTGTTTGTTTTGTTTTGTTTTGTTTTTAGCCTCTGAACAAGTGACATTTATATCCAATATCTTTCTTAAGAAGGAAAATAGAGAAAATATTTTTAATATTGAATTTTATTTAGTGTGAGGGGTGTGTATGTTTACAAGTATGCATGTATTCTGTATTCTACTAGGGTGTGCATGTAGAGATCAGATAACATGAAGAAATACATCTTCTCCTACCATCTAGGAATTAAATTTACGTCATCAGACTTAGAGGCTAGTATCTTTATCCACTGAGCCATCTCATTGGTCCAAGAAAGTTTTATTGTACATTCTAGAATATTTAAGAACTTCCCTGGCTTTTGGTGGGAGAGTGGTGCAGCAAACTTTATTCAAGAGAGTAGGGAGGGCTCCCTAGTCACCTCCTGCTATTATGGGGGTCTGGGATGGAAATTGTGACGTAGATGTTCAGTATTGGGGGCCAAGTTAGGACAGGGACTCCTCAGCAAATGAGGGTCTCTCTCTTGCTCTCAGTGGCCTTGCTGGGGTGGGTGGTCCAGGGTTTCTTACTCCTTGGAGGCCATGTAGGCCATGAGGCCCACCACCCTGTTGCTGTAGCCATATTCATTGTCATACCAGGACATGAGCTTTACAAAGTTGTCATTGAGAGCAATGCCAGCCTGAGCATCAAAGGTGGAAGAGTGGGAGTTGCTGTTGAAGTCACAGGAGACAAACTGGTCCTCAGTGTAGCCCAGGATGCCCTTTAGTGGGCCCTCGGATGCCTGCTTCACCACCTTCTTGATGTTACCATACTTGGCAGGTTTCTCCAGGCAGCATGTCAGATCCACAACAAATACACTGGAGGTAGAAACATGGAAGTCCATGCCAGTAAGCTTCCCATTCAGCTCTGGGATGACCTTGGTCACAGCCTTGGCAGCATCAGTGGATGCAGGGATGATGTTCTGGGCAGCCCCCACAGTCTTCTGAGTGGCAGAGATGGCATGGACTGTGGTCATGAGCCATTCCAAGATGCCAAAGTTGTCATGGATGACGTTGGCCAGGGGAGCTAAGCAGTTGGTGGTGCAGGATGCATTGCTGACAATCTCGAGAGAGTTGTCATATTTCTTGTGGTTCACACCCATCACAAACATGGGGGCATCGGCCAAAGGGGCAGAGATGATGATCTTTTTGGCCCCACCCTTCAAGTGGGCCCCAGCCTTCTCCATGGTGGTGAAGATGCCAGTAGACTCTATGACAGACTCAGCATTAGCGTCACCCCATTTGATGTTAGCGGGATCTCACTCCTGGAAGATAGTAATGGGCTTCCCGTTGATGACAAGCTTCCCATTCTCAGCCTTACTGTGCCATTGAACTTGCCATGGGTAAAGTCATACTGGAACATGTAAACCATGTAGATGAAGTCACTGAAGGGGTCGTTGATGGCAACAATCTCCACTTTGCCAAGTGTAGAGCAGAAGGCATCCCTGGTAACCAGGCGCCTAATATGACCAAATCTGTTCAAGCTGACCTTCATCATGTTGACTACAGGACAAGGCTGGCACTACAGAAGCAGATGCTGCTGTCTCTGGAACAGGGAGGAGTGGAAAGCCCATCCCTAGTTTTTACTTTCTTGATGCTGGTACAACCCCAAAGCCATAACCAGAATGGTCTCCCAATATTCCATCTCCTTGCAGTTAAATTGTCCCAATTATGAACCACAGCCTAGAAAGGAACACTTTGTGCCACAAAGAGGCATGGAGTCAGATAGAGGCTAGAGCTGGCAGAAGTTGGGACAATGAAGGCTCTTAAAAGAGATCAAAAAGGTACCTTTGTGGGCTGCCTTTGCTGAACTGTTTTCTCAGCTCCTTCGAACAACTGAGAGAAATACTGTTAATCCATCTCATCAACGAGGAAGCGAGCTGTGGAAATGAAGCATCTCACTGACTTCTACTCATCCTAGAAAATCAAATCTGTCAAATTCCATCTCAGGCTATCTGAAGCCAAGCAAGAATCTCACTTTTTCTTCTATTTATTGAAAAGGGCATTTTGTATAATATATTTTGATCATGTTCTTTTCTGTATCCCAATTGCCCCCCAGACCTTTCCCAGTTAAAACTACCTACCTTTTCTGTCCAGTTCAGAGGAAGTTTTCTGGCCCTAAGGAAATAGAATGTCTTCATAAAGAATAGAGTGGGAACTCTACATGTGGTTGTACATGTCTATAAATCTGCCATTTTGGAGGTATGAGGATTGTGAGTTCGAGACCAGTGTGGGCTATCTGGTGAGTTCCAGGGCAGTGAGAGCTACCCAAAGAAGACCTGCCTCAAAAAGAAAACAACTGGGCTAGAAAGATGGCTCAGGGATTAAGAGCATTTAGTGTCCTTCCAAAGGACCTGAGTTTGATGTCCAGCATCCATATGACAATCACAACTGTCCATAATGCCTGTTCAATGGGATCTGATGCTATCTTGTGGCTTCGGTGGGTACCAGGCATGTGCATGGTATACTGACATAGAGGCAGGCGAAAGCTCTTATATGCATAGAATAACAAAATACATTTTAATTTAAAAAAAGGAATTTTTTAAGAAACCAAAAAAATCTTCATAGCTGACTTTAATGCCAACATCTATGTTTTTAAAAAAAATTACATATGAATAGAAAAGATGCATAAGCCATCATTAGTGTCTAATTCATTAGTGGATAGAAATGAGAATGTGCTTTTTAAAGCCATGAAAACACTACACATATAATTGAGCAAAGATTGGGTAAGAAGCCTAGATCTAATGGTACATAACTACAAGAAAAGGCTCATAAATTCTGCATTTTTTCAGAGCAGGTGTTGGATATGTTGCCCTTATTTTTAATCCAGCATAATAAATGGCACATACAGACCAGAGAGATGGCTCAGAGGTTATGAGCACTTTCTGATCTTCCAAAGGTCCTGAGTTCAATTCCCAGCACCCACATGGTGGCTCGTGACCACCTGTAATGTGATCCTATTAAAAAATACAATAAGGGGTTGGGGATTTAGCTCAGTGGTAGAGCGCTTGCCTAGCAAGCAGAAGGCCCTGGGTTCAGTCCCCAGCTCCGAAAAAAAGAAAAGGGAAAAAAATAAAATAAAAAAAATAAATGGCACATACAAAATAAAATTGGAAATTTTACCGAATGGGTAAACAGCTTTGGATCTCTCTACCTAACTTAAGTTTAAGAAAACATGTTTTCTCACTCACAGGAAGGTCTTGGATAATTCGTTCAATTTCTTATGTGTTAGCTCTATTTAAAAAGAAAGAAGAAAGGAAGATTCAAAAAGGGCCTTGGAATGTTTATACTAAAAATGTATTAAGTAAATATTGTGCTTGATGCCCAATTCGCATTAAGTATGATGTAGTGGCCAAACTAAGCATCAGAAAGCTGAAATGCATAATGCATGCATTTGCATGCACTGGGCCACGGGTAATAGAACACAGGGCAAAGGTTAAACAGTTGGAGGCCCTGGTTTAATAGCAGACCCCAACTGTTATTTAAATGTCACAAATGTCAGTGTTCGTCTTCAAATGGTATTACAGTAGGATTAGTGTCCTAAGCCGTGTTCCAATTTATGGAGAATCAGGGAGAATGATTCTCGTCAACTTAGTCCAAAGCAGGAGAAGATTGATTTTCCTTTACCACTCGGTTTGTTTTTATGAGTTTTCCAGACCCCACCTTCCCCTAGTCTGCACTGTGGATGGAAGCTGCCAGATCTGCTCAGAGGCCATATGTGAACAGTGAATCTGAAAGAGTTATGGCTCATTGAGAAACTGACGTAGAAAATACTACCACTCTCAGCGACCAGTCAGGGCTCCCTGCAAAACGTCAGAGCCAGCGGTGGCTTAAAACATGAAACAGATATAGGACCAGCCAGGCCAGTTCTTCCACAGGGCATCCTAAAGGCAGAGACCTGCAGAACTAAGACAGCTGAGTGGATGCTGGCACCTCTAGCCCCATCGTTTCTCTTCCCTCAATGACGAATGGGTGTGTGATTCCAAAGCTCTTCTAAGACTTATTAAAATATCCTTGTTAGCCTTAGTAGTGAAGCGTGTGTATTTGAGCACCTACTATGTGCCCAGTAGAATGCATATAGTATCTTATCTTGATCACAGAATTACATGAAAATCACATTAGCCTGCCTTTTATTAAAAGAATAATAATAATGATGACCTGAGGCAGATGAATACACAGTTTAGCAAAGACGGCACCTCCCTCTTAACAATTCACAAAAAGAATAACTCACAGAAAGGGATGAAGCAAAAAAGCCTCCAGGGAATAATGTTATTTCTTAAAGTACTGTCCCACATGGGCAGAAATATCATAATATGGCTCAAGGGTATTTCATGTTAGATCTCCAGATGGGCAGGAGTGCGCCATTCAAGATGTCAAGAATTCTGTATGTAAGAACCGCGTGGACTCTTGGCAGAGCCTTTTCTTTTTCAGAGCTTCAGAGGTGCCACAGGAGTGATTACCGGATAGGAGGCCTTGCTTCCAACAAAGAGGACGCTGGGGATGTCAGAGAACACGGATCAGCTTGTGAGCCTCTTTGCTCTCGGAGGACAATAGCAGGAAACACCTGCCCAGAGAACAAGCGAGGCTGTCCTTTCTCCTCAACTGCCTTTGTCATCTCTCGGGCCCCTCCAATTTACCGTAATCTCGGAAAGGAAGTGAACCTGCTTGTGCCGAGAATTCTGGGAGTGGAACAGGCAGACTGCATTGAGATTCAAGAGGTTCACAGTAAAAGTATTTGAGAAAATAGCTTCTGTGCAGTAAGGAATAAGAACCTCCAGCCCAAGATTTCCAGATGAGGAGATAAAATAATAAAAACCCTCTGAGAGCGCCAGATAGGGAGCACTCAGGAGACCCAGGTCCCTCTCCACTACTTTGTATTTTTTAAAATTGTTTCCTCTGTAGCTCAAGACTACTCTTGAACTTGCTATGTGGTCAAGAATGACCTTAACTTCTGGTTCTTATGCCTCTACCTGAGTACTGAGATCACAGGTGTAAGCCACTACATTCAAAGTCCCAGTACGTTTTTGGTGACGTATTCTGCCAGGGTCCATGTTGCTTGGGTCCCAGAACTCTGGCTAGAGACATCCAGGGAATGAAGAAATGACAGACACACAGACACATAGACAATAAGGCTGGATCAGGTGAGGTTCTCTAACTGTATCAGCATATCCTGGAACCCCAGAGTTCACTAAGGTACAGCCCAGGTTAAAGGGTTGGGCATCTTGTGGTCTCTGTAGGCAACCAGCTCAGGCTCTGGCTGTAAAGGTCCAGAAAGCAGAAGCTGCAGTTGCTAATCTTTACACACACTGATCAATCATTCGTAAACCTTCACATTTGGATTCCTGAGGAAAGCTGTACCACCCTTTCTTGAGTCTGCCCTGTGGGTAATGTCTTTTCCAATTTCCACGGGCCAGTTGGTCTTGGAGGCTTTGACAGGCTGACTCAGCTTTCCTCACTTGGATCTTCTGCTCCCTAGAGTATTTTGTACTCTATTTTTTTGGTTTTTTTGTTTGTTTGGTTTGGTTTGGTTTGGTTTGGTTTTGGGGTTTTTTGGGGTTCCCCCCCTTTCCTTTTTGACTTTGGTCAGATGACACAAATGATTGTACAGCTCTGATGACTACTAATGAGATAATGTAAAAATTTAATAAGAATGTAAAAAATTAATTCTTAATGGAAAATGACAAACCCTTTTCATACTATAAACATAAAAGATGCTGAGTACTTACCATGTGTGACACATTGGGTACTTTCACATATTGAGTGCTTCTTTGCTAAGTGAGTGGTATACCCTTTAACAGAATGTCTCTGATTGACCTCATACCATTATACATTCTAATCATTGTTGGAGCAACTGGAATTTGATCATCAGCCCAATCTGTGACATCTAAGTTTACCTCACTTTTTTCAGTGAAACTTTTGTTTCAATAATATATATAAATACAAATATATACATATATGTACAGTTCATACATATATACAACCCAGACAACAGACAAGTGGAGGTGGACAAACAGACACAGGTACACACAGACACAGGGATACGCATCAGCTAATTGGATTTGAACAAGAATGAGGAATTAGACACTAGAATTAGAGGCCAATCTTGTTTTCTGTTTAAAAGTTGGAGTTACTTCAAACTTTTTTGTTTTAATTAGTTTCCAAGCTTAAGCAAGCTTTGAAACTCCTCTGCTAAAATTTTACACAAATAAAAGCAAAAAACAACAGCAGCTACAAGACACTGCCCCTGGACATCACTGGGAAAAGGATGTTTAAGACTTTGATCTGCGGGTCGGGGATTTAGCTCAGTGGTAGAGCGCTTGCCTAGGAAGCGCAAGGCCCTGGGTTCATACCCCAGCTCCGGAAAAGAAAAGAAAAAAAAAAAAGACTTTGATCTGCACTTTTACTAACTATGAGCATTTGAAAGGAACTGAGGGTTAGGCAAAAAGGTTCAGAGGGTAAAGGTGCCTGCCACCAAGCCTGACAACCTCAGTTCAACTCACAGATCCTCACGATGGGTAAGAGTGGTAGCTCTCAAAAGTTCTCTTCATTACACAGGGAGAATTAAATGTAATACTACAGCTTGATATGCCGAGACCAGTTGATATCCAAGGGAAGGGCTCCCCTTCTCTGAGGAAACAGAGAGAGGGCACAGAGAAAACCAAGATTTGAAGTAAATAAATTCACAAATGAAAATGTTTTTAAATATCATTGAGCCCAATCTTCCAAAAACCACATTATAAATATATATATTGATACGGAGGAGGTGGAAAGAAAAATGGGTGAGTTTCAGATTCAGGGAGAAACCATGTTTGTGATGGTGTGCATATGCTCGGCCCAGGGAGTGGCACTATTAGAAGGTGTGGCCCTGTTGGTCTAGATGTGTCCTTGTTGGAGTAGGTGTCACTGTGGATGTGGGCTTTAAGACCCTCTTCCTAGCTTCTTGGAAGCCAGTCTTCTCATAACAGGTTTCCAATGAAAAAGTAGAACTCTTAGTGACTCCAGTACCATGCATGCCTGGATGTTACCATGCCCCCACCTTGATGATAATGGACTGAACATCTGAACCTGTAAGCCAGCCCCAATTCAATGTTGTCATTACAAGAGTTGTCTTGGTCTTAGTGTCTGTTCACAGCAGTAAAACTCTAACTAATACAATGTCTCACAAAGTACAATGGGACGCAATTGAGGAAGGCACCTGATGTGAGTTTCTGGCTTCAACAAATGCACAACAGGCACCTGGACCCACACAGTTCTGCACGCACATGCTCGCAAACATACACACACACACACACACACACACACACACACACACACAGGGGACTGGGGAAATAACTGTATGTTATCCTATTAGTTAATTATCTAGGGAAGATATGGTCTCACTCTATTGCCCAAGGTGATCTTGAACTCCTGGAATCAAACCCTTTCCTGTCTCAGCCTCCTTGTGCCAATGCACAGGTGCACCCCACAGCACTCAGCCTGGAGTGACTCTTCAGAAAGAGGAACTGCATACGCTTTCCTCACTGGACTTCCCTGCTTTCATATTCCTATTCATGCATGCAATTAATCGAAAAATGTGAATCTATGACCTCTGGCACAGATGCTGTCTTACTGGTGGGAATTAGGAATGAAGGACAGAGGGGGGTCTCCTTCGAGGGCCATGGATACAGAAGGAGTTGGTGCTAAGGAGAAAGAATCCAGGCAAAAATGGGATCTCGGGCTACAACAAAGGCTTTTCATTTTGTAACAAAAGTCCAATTCAAGATACAAATTAACCTTCTCTCTTAGTTCACTAATAGTCTGAAAATAATGTAGACATTCGGCTAAGAAGTAAAGCCACTCAATTAAGAAATTAAAAATATCAATATGAAGGGAGGACTTTCAGTGGTGACGGTATAACAGTCCCTTTGTTGCTTAGTAAAAATAAGTCCAGGAAATATTTTTGATAGATTAAAACTCAAATGAAAAGTAACTTAAATTTCTCTCTCACAGTAAAACAATCTATTTTATTGAGTGCCAAACAGAAAGTTGCAAAAATATCCACTGGACAACAATCTCTACAGTGTTACAGCTCAGCAGGTGGAATTTCAGCTGGCCAGAGACTCAATATTGGGAAAGCCCTCTTCCAGGCATCTCCAGGCTGCTTTATTTGGCGAACTAAAAACTGTGAGAAGATTGTCTTTTAAGAATGCAATGGGACCCTGAAACAATCTTTTGTTTCCTGAGACATTCCAAGAAATCTTTATTCGGGTAAATAGTTTGAGGGTACATTATAAGCAAGTCAGAGGAAACATGGTGAAATGCCAGGAAACTCTGTTCCTGAGATCCATGAAGACTAGATCTTGCTTCTTTATAGTCAACCAGTTTATCTGAAAGGCAAAAAATGAGAATTACTAGGTACATCAAAGACAGGAGGCCTCCTCATTGGACAGAATAAAAATAAGCAAGCGACAAATTTAGGTTTTCCCTTAAGATCTTTTTTTCTGAGTTTTAATTTAAATGTCACTTGTTGTTAAATGGTATCACACACACACACACACACACACACACACACACACACACACACACACACACAAAACATAGCTTTACATGTTATAGAAACTCAGTCAGCCAGGAAAAGATAAACCGTGAAAGAGCTCTCATAGGATCATGTTGGTTATCCACAACTGAGCAATGAATTACACGTCACACAGTACATGATAGCTATCTGCATTTCTGAAGTTATAGCTCAGGAATTACTGGCCTCCCTTATCTGAGAAAAGCCAAGCATAGTGCGAGATCAAAGGGAGTAATAATTGTGCAGGAAGTAACTTTTCCAAAAAGAAAATTCCTCTGAGGATGAAAAACTGATTTATCAAGTTGAAGAGTGGTGAGCACTTGTGTCGCCTTACATTTTCCATGTTGAATTAAATATGCCTGGCAATATTTCGAATAGACCGTTTGCAGCAGGAAGAAACACTTTAAAAAAAAAAAAAAACTCATACTTCCAAACCAAGGATCTCTCCTGGGGAATGAGCAGAGCAAAACAAAAAGAACTCGGGGTTAATTTTCAGATACTTCTCTAGCATAAAGTCTGTGTAATAAATACATGATTGCACAAAGTTCTCCCATTGAAACGTGAAGGTGACCCTGAAATCTGCTCTGGAAGCCCCATAGAACAACCCAATTTCCATAGACTCTACAACAGAGAAATTCTGACCCTGCTAGTTCATGACTTGAGTTTTATGAATCAGCAGTTCTGACAACTCCAATCTGAACACAAGAACAAACTGATGTCCAACTCAAATCAACAGTTAGGCCCCAAACAAAGCACCAAGCTGGATTCGTTCACTTCCTTACCCAGGCTCACCTACAGAGCTTGCTTGGATTTCACTGGCACCTGATGACATATTTCACCACCACCATCGTCCAAGAGGTATAGAGGCAGAAGATGCCACATGACTTTTTCCCAAGGGCTCTCTTTGAAAAATGTTTTCCCTCAAGATGTTCATCATTCAAAACTCAGTTAAGGGTCTGAAGAGCTGGCTCCGTGCTTCAGAGCATAGACTGTTCTTCCAGAAGACTTGGGTTCAATTCCCAGTACCCACACATCTGCTTACAACTGTAATTCAATGCCAGAGAATCTGAAGGTCCTAGTCTGACTTCAGTTGGTACCAGGTGTGCATGTATGGCACAAACATACATGCAGGCAAGACACCTATACACATACAAATATTTTTTACTAAAACACTATATTAAGAACAGGGTATGCTGCTGGTGAGTGTCAAAAATACCAGTGCTTGGGATCTGGGAGCAGGAGAACAAGTTTAAAGACAGCCTGGGCTCCATAGCAAATCCTGGCCTCAAAATAAATAAATAAATGTAATAAGAAAAGCCATTCAATGTTACAACTAATATAAACTGTCTAAGCATTTTTTTAAAACTGGATATTAATGAAAAAGAATGAAAGGAAGGAAGAAAAAGGAAGAAAGGGGAAAAAGAAAGAAAAAGAGAGAAGGAGAAGGAGAGAGGGGGAGAGGGAGGGAAGGAGAAGGAGGGAGGTTAGCAATGCTGGTGTAAGACAAAGCTGTATTTTCTATTATTTTTATTGGCATAGATGGACACAAATGTATATAATGTACCTGTCTATTATAAACCAGAAAAGAAAAAAAAATAACATGTTAAGACGCATTCTCAAAAAGGACATCAAGGACAGACAAGGGAAAGCCTCTTGTCCATTTTATTTACATCTATGTCCGCCTTACCAAACACAGACATGAGTCTAACACTTTCCATTTCGCTCTGCTGACTCTTTGGAATGCACTGTGAGCACAAGAGTCTCATTTATCTTGACTACAATGGGGGAAAACATCTCTGGAAATATTGTCAGTAGTAGGTTCAGACTGCAGTAAGCCAAGATAGAATTTTATCTCCCAGCTATACTTACACAATCATATACTTACACCCTCCTCCTGATGCTAATACTAGGCCTAGCACGGCCACTCACTGTTCCATGACTGAGAATCTCAATTATAATATTAAATAATTTTATTCAGTTGGCAGCCTACTTGAAAATAATCTTGAAATTAACTACTTTCTGTTCACATTTTATAACTTCAGATACTATAGCTAAATAAACAAACATGTACAAATATAGAAAACAAAAATAAAAAAAAATTAACTGTGGGGCTGGACATGGTCATTCCCATACATAATCTCAGCACTTATGAGTGCTGAGGTAGGAGAATTGTCAAGAACTTGAGACCATCTTGTAATACATGGTGAATGGAACAGACGACATGTAGACCAGCTTGGACTACTGAGTATCAAAAGTAGGGATAAGCACACTTATTGGTTGTCTTATGCAGAGGGGTCAGCCTTGAAACTACATACACACAAACAATCAAAGCAGACTCAGCAGTGTGTGTGTGTGTGTGTGTGTGTGTGTGTGTGTGTGTGTGTGTGTGTGTGGTGTGGAGTGTACAACACTGAGCCATCTATCTCTCCACTCCCTAGCACTTGTACTAGATAACAACACAGAATAAGAGCATAGGTTAAGTCTTGGGGTGATCCTCAGCTGTGAGAGAAAGGGGAAAATTAAGCCTTGCTTTATCTCTGAAGCTGCTGAAGTAGAAGTTTCTGGATATGTCAGCTGACACAGACTCACGTGGTGTTTTGCTGAGACAGGCTTTAGTTGTGTTTTGCTAAGGCAATACCTGTGGGAGGACACATGATGTTTGGAGAGAGTATAAATAGGACTCAACAGTGACAATGATGACGCTCTTGCATAGCTAGCTTTGCAAAGCTTTGTTGCTCTCGAGTCTTCATCTCCACTGATCTTCACTTTGTTGAGAGAGGCATGGCAGAGAACTCCTGTCTGGTTCTGGACACTCCTGCTGACCAGAAGAGGCCTGGTGGTTTCTGCTGGATTGTGCATGCAATCACTGCTGATTTTGCTATCCTGACACTACTGAACTGGGCTGCTGGTATCCTGATAATGGAGATTGAAATTGCCCCAAAGATCTACTTCAAAACAGATCCACATCCCCTTGTCCTATTTATCTTTTCTTACCTACCTTTGGACAGCGGGCTAGAAGTGGGGGTCAAAATGTTTGTGAACCCTTATTAAAACTAAGTTTTAAAAAATCTAAGCCTGCAAACCTCCCCAGGCCACTTACCCTTGGCTATTCCCTAAATTTCTATTGTTCAGTTTCAGGTTTGCTCATCTGGCCCATATGGACTACTTTGTGCCAAGAGCATGTATACCATTTAACTCTATACTGGGGAGGCTTGGGGGTGGGGAGAATGGTTGAATATACAGCTGTCCATACAGCCTACATCTATCTGGTTTTCACAAGTAGATGGTAGGCTCTTTATGTCATTTTCAAACCCCTTCCCTGAAGCAACCTCTTTTCTGGTCTTCACACTTTACACCACATCTAGCAAATATCTCATGGCTAGTTGATCCATCTACATATGGCTTTACTTTCTAAATTACCATCAGCCATCTTTAACTGAGTCTAGCCACAAGCCTACATGCCTAAATGTAAAGGCAGCACAGTGGAATTAAAATCCATCCAGTTGAGAGTCAGGGCATCAAAGGGCTAGGTTCCTGACTGCTTATTACCCATTTACACTGGAGTAGTCTTTCACCTTCTAGAATTTAGTTCCCTCAGTGTTGATATGATATCGTGTGGTAAGCTTTAAACTCTAGTCTGAATTGGGAATTTCTGGTTTGGTTGGAGACTCAGTTGTGTCATGTGATGTTTTTCTAGAAACTGTCTTATGAGAGGATGTTGTGCTGAGAACACGCACATGATGTTTTTCTGGAATCTGACTGATGAAAGGGTATGTGATGCTTTGGTAGAGCAGATACTTGAGAGGATGGAGCATAATGCCACAGCCAGTGGAGGACACTCCTGCACTGGTTCCACCTTGATTTCCCCTCTGATCCTTGTTTGTCATACTTCACAGAGAAAAACTCACCAAAGAATTTCTGGTGGTGTTTCAAGAGGGATTCCCCTACACTCCTGTCCATTGGTCCGTTGCTCAGTTCCTTTTTCAAGATGATAAGATATGCTCTGTATCTTGTACTTGCATTGTCCAGTCATTAGCACAATACGTAGTATACTTATAGCCAAATTAGGATTAAATCTGGCAAGAAATGGATGAACCAATGAAATAAATGAATGGACTTGAAAATAAATTAATGAATTTATGAATGAATGAATGATCTATAAAAAGTTATAATATCAAAATAGCAGATGCTTACAGTATCTCTCATTTAATCAGTCTTTCATCCACCACTCACTTAAATCTCCTTTATTTAAAATTAATTACCTGGTCACATGTCCTAATGAATGTTCAGTAGCTTTGTTTACTTCAGAGCAGGTGAAGAACTATTAAGGGCAGTACGTTCATGCCACATTCCCTGGCATGAACCTTCCTTTTTTAAACCTATTCGTTTAAAATAATTGCTGTAATTCTTGATAATATATTGAACTGGATTTACATAAAATAATATGTAACATAGTACTTTCTGTACCTTGTGTGCACCAATATTAATCATTAATTTTTTTTATCACTAACTTATTTTCTGGTAAGACTTCAAACATAGTGACAGAGCTTCTCCCCAAAATTAATGATGAATGCATCTAAATATTATCCACAATGGAAACTGTTCCCATCTTCGTATTTCTATTCAGCTGTGAGCATGGACTCACGTCTTCATGTCATTTTCTATCACTGAATCCAAGTTAACTCCAGCTAAGCACATTATTCTCATTGCGGTACCAGAATTTATATGTATCACACAAAACATGTACATTTTAAAAACATTCACTTACACACATTCCTCCAGCTAAGAAAAATACAACAAATGGAATGATCACAAAAGTAAGCTGGTTCATCTGTACCGGGATAATTGACTGTGGTTTTATCAGTTGAAGGAATACTGTGCAAATATTTTAAAAGACAAGAATGCCTTCTATATTATTTCAGATTAAATAATTATATCCCAAAGTAATCGATTATATTCTTTTCTATAACAGAAAATACACTGAGATTAATCATTAGGGAAAATTAAATTATAACCCATAAACTCAGTAGGAGTGTACAACAATAAAAATGAAGCTGTTCTGCTCATATGAAATATTTCTGAGTTAGGTAATTAAGTAAAAATTCAAATGTAAGAACAATGCATGTAATGTTTTCTTTCTACTAAAAGAGGATAGAGTTTAAGATACTTTAGCAAAAAAATAAATTTTGTAATAATATACAATAAATACATATAAATGCCTTAACAACAAAATAGACAGAGTTGGATGTTGGGGGCAGAAGAAGAAGCAATTTTTTTTGCAATGTACTTCTTTGTATTTTTTTTCTCCATCTTTATTAAATTGGGTATTTCTTATTTACTTCTTTGTATTCTTATTTTTTAACCCATATGAATATATTGCCTACTCAAGGAATTTCAAGTTACACATACCCACTCATGTATCTAGAATATCTAATAAGTGAATTTTGCTAAATTTCCCTCTGCTCTCTGCCCTCCCTCTTCCACATCAAATTATTTGTTTGGTTCTCAGGAAACAGCTGAAGCTGTCGAGTTTAGAACTGGGTTGCTCTTGATCCAGTTTGAAATCGAAAAAAGCCTAATGCTGAATAATGAAGTTGATAAGGGGAACACGCTTGCCTAAAAATATAAGCTGGAATCTATTGGCTGAACAATGACTAAAATCTGGGGGAGTATAATTAATCCTATCTGTTTTGCTGGTGCATCATGGTCTGATTAGCAGAAAATTCAATTAAACTTTTTCATTTGAAGTAGCTGAAGAACGATGGTCACTTGATTTTTGACAAAGGAGCAAATCCATCCAATGGAAAAAAGATCGGTGATGGATTGTACTTGCAGAACAGGCTCAAGGACCCTGGAACACATGGGCACTGGAAAAATTTCCTGAACAAAACACCAATGGCTTATGCTCTAAGATCAAGAATCTGATCCTCAGCAACTGAGGCCTTAACAGAAATGCTGTCATTCATAAACAAAATCAGTCAGCAGCAACTGAACTGCCACCTGAAGAAACATTTATTTTATTTCATTGCCTATACATATTTGAAAACTGAAAGTCCTTGTGTAATTATAGTAAACTATTTTTATTAACACTCACCCAAGATTTTAAATATTTACACAATTAATCTATACTTAAAAACCTGAAACCATCTCAAGTCTTTTACAGCTTTCTGTCTGCTAGATACACGCTCACACACATACACAAATACATACACACACACACACACACACACACACACACACACATGTGCAAACACATTTAACTTTGGCATTCAAAAGACTTTCTTGGCCAAAAGTAATAAACTGTCAACTTCATTTAAATGAAACACCATTGACCCCCATTAGCAGGACATGTGCTTGGCTTGGCTTTCCCTAATGCTGGAAATGGATTTGGTCTTGTCCATCCACACACTCTTGCCCTGTCCTCTTATAACCCAGAGCAGACATATGCTAGACAGCTGGCTGAAGCAAGTCTATGGTCACTGAACAAAGCAAGCCTTCCTGGCCCACACAAAGATTGAACCTGTGACCTTACTCTCATTAGCTGGTGCCCTAACCACCTGAACTGAACAGCCACCAAAAAAAGGATAAATTGAGTTCTCTGTAGATCAATGTCTGTGTGCGGGCGTCAAAGTCAGGTATAAAATCATATATAACAACAGTCATAAAGCCAGTGCTTAGGCATTAAAGGAGGGTGCTTCATCTTCCTCTTAGGTTATATGTCTTCAATCCTAGGCCCCAATAACACTTTGTAAGCTGCGAAACAAAAATGGGATCATTTTAAGAGCAATTTGACATACAATAGTGTATGGTACCCACTCTAAAATAAAGAGATTAGCCACTCATTGTCCAGAAACTGACAGGAACAGATGCAGAGACCCACAGCCAAACACTAGAAAAAGCCAGGGGAACCCAAAGAAGAAGGGAAGGAAGGATTCTAGAGGCTAGAGAACAGGGCTGACAGTATCAACTAAGGAGGTCTCAAAGGGGTTCACAGAGACTCTAGGAACAATACCAACCCTGGTTGGGTCTGAACTAGATCCTCTGCATATAATTTATGATTGTGTAGCTTGGTGCTCTTGTGGGACCCCTAACAGTCAAAGTGAGGCATTGTCTCTAATCCTTTTTCCTGTACTTCAGACCCTTTTCCTCCTACTGGGTCACTTGATCTAGCCTTGATATGAGATTTTGGTTTCTAGTCTCATCGTAACATATTAAACATGTTTAGTTGATATCCCTAGGAGGCCTGCTCTTTTCTGAAGGGAAAAGAAGGAGGAGTGGATAAAGGGGAGAAGGAAACTGGGAAATGTGGACTAGGAGGAGTGAAGGTAGGGAAAACTGCTTTAGGGATGTAATATATGTAAAGAGTAAAATAATTTTTAATTTAAAAAGAGGTTAATCATTGAAATTAATAGTCAGTCTATGCTAGGAAATCACTATTTGATCTAGATTCTACAAAGCTAATGGGAAAAGTAAAGAGAATAATAGTCACTAGACCTACTAGTGAGAAGAAGATGTAAACCCTGTGTGAGAAGATCTAAAAACTGTTCAAGAAAAGCTTCATCACTACAGTGTCTGTATTCAGCCATTCAATCTAGAACTTTTGGCATGCTTCCAGTGTTTTCTGTATTTTAGCACTTCTGGTCGAAGAATTCTACCAAGGTAGGAATATCTACTCACAGCTAATCATCAGAATAGCACTGACAAGATATATAGATTTCCATGTTTCTCCTGAATGCAGAATAGACAGTTATTCTAGTCCCAATAACTAATGTCCATCAAGGTGGTAGCCCCAGTGCAGCAATGTGTGTGGAGAATTCCAAACTAAATGAGAGATTTAACCATGAAGGTAATAGTAGTTTCAAAGCTGGAGCTTTGTTTTGAGGATAAAATGAAGTCCTACATACAAGACCCCTCCTTGCACACTTGAATGGGTTATCTCACATAGGAATGAGCCACAAGACATGATCACACATAACATAACATTCCCATCCCACCTTTAGAAGATAGCATTTGTTTTTACATCTTACGTCATGAAAACAATGATGTAATCACCAAAAACTATGCTAATCACCAAAAACTATCACTTGCAAGTTTCTCCCTTCTTGAAGAATTTTCCTGAGCTTAAAGCCCCAGTTTTTTAACACCTGACAGAGTTTCAAGACAACATCTTCCTTATACTTTCATCTCTATGCCTAGCAGAAGGCATAAATAAACTTGATCAATTATTAATAAGAAAGAAACTAAATGATTTCAACTGGCACTAATTCATCTTTTTATATCATTCAACTTTGCTTCTCTGATTCAATCCCTTTCTCCATTCATAATCTTCTCATTATCCTGTAAACACTACCAGTTCCCCCTTTTTTTCTGTTTATTCAAAATGTTCCATCACATGAAAATGACCATCATTTATTGAGTATTATAGTATAGCATCTTCTATGTGTTACACCATTTAATATTAAAAGAAGAAAATTTCCCTACTATGTGCAGCCATAGAAGGTGCTTATAAAAATCTATGCTATATCCACAGATCACAGGGCTGAGAACAGTAAAGACAATACTTAAACCCAGATCTGTCTGAATCAAGATGTTTTCTTTTAATAACTCTCTGGTGCATCCCCAAATTCTACCTTCCAAAATTGGTCTCTTCCAAAATGGGTTTAACACAAGCTTAAAAGACAGAGACTTATTCAGTCCAGTCTATCATATAATGGGCTCTTAATTGTATTATTATAAAGTGCTTAATGTCTCAAAATTAATCATGTGCTACCCATATGTCCTGGCACACTTTACTGGTCCATACCTTCTTGGCCTCCACAAAGGCTATGTTCAACAAGAGAAGACCTTACAGGTCGGAAATAGCTGCACAAGACACTTCTGTGTTAGTCAGAATCAACAAAACATGCATGCTTTCTCTATAACTGCATTCAGATCTTTCTGTGTCAGTTCCCAGAGTTATAAAGAAATGCACAAAGTGTTTTTTCCTATAGTTTTTAAGGTTAAGGGGAAATGGGAAAGCTTTGAAATTTTGCATGTTGTTTAAATATTTTAAAGTGTTGGGTTCTGGATATGTAGCTCAGTGAGAAAGCACTTGTCAGGAATATGTGAAGCTCTGCATTTGATCCCAGATTATACACAATTTTCATTTAAAAGCTTTTAATTATGAAACTTCTAGAGTGTAGCTGTCTCAGAAAGTCCTCTGCACCAATGTCAAAGAGATCACCATGAGTTTCTCCTTGTTTCTTTGAATACCCTCCATTTCAAAGGTTAAATACCTGGTAGTAAAAGCGCACTCCAGAATGAAATTCAACCTGAGTTCTCCATCTTGAGGTGACTATTCTGGGCATTTTTTTTTCACAAGGAGAAAGCCATCTGTTTAACCAATTTAAATACATGCTTACAGAAGAATGAAAAAATAGGAACGCAAAAATTCGTGGATTTTAAGCACTTCTGAGTATTTATAAAACACATTAAGACTTTTGATGCTTGGTAAAAAAAAAAAATGAAGTGGTGCTTTCTGCTATAAATAACACTAGCAACTAAAGTCAAGCTAAAAATGGGGATATCTTTGGCACACGATTGTTTTGATCATCTAAAATGTTGATCATTGGTAAACCATGGAGAAAAAGGACATAATTTTTCAATGGTTTGACTTCTTGGAAAGAGGGCATGTAATCTGAGAAAACATCAAACTGAATACAGTTCTTATTAATTATATATCATTCCCTGCAACCTTCACCAGGGTAACTCCCATTAGAACAAAATTAAACATATTGACAGGTAAACGTTAGGAAGGTGTTAGGCCAATGGTCTCTCCTTTGGAGAACTAGAACATGAATTCAGTGTAACTTTACTCGTTTTCTTCATGAACCTAATGATTGGAGAAAGACTGTTCTTCAGGGTTTAATCACGTACAAATACCAAAAGCCGAAGAGCACAACTCTTACCCAGTCAAGCCCTCAGCCAGAGGCTCACTGTAGGCGTGCCACTCACAGTCTCATTGGAAAAGACAAAAATCTATAGCCACACCTCCTTAAGAGGCTAAGCTCCAGTGTTCATGGCTTGATATGGTCTAGAAAAAAAATCAAACTGTCTCATTCTGTGTTTATATGCATCTCACATGCTTAAAATTAGTTATTCTCTGGGGCAAAATGTATAATAAATTATGGTGCATTTTTTCCCTAATCAAGCTTTGAATTGCTTTGGTCCTTATCCTAAAAACTAACATGATTCTAATACTACCATTTCCTTTGTGAAATTTTGGAAAAATTCAATAAGGGTGGGCGTGACTCAGTGACAGAATGCTTGGTTAGCTGTCACTCATGATTCAAAATCCGGTGTGAGAGTGGGATGAGGGGACGGAGAGAAAGAATAGAAGGAGTTACAAAGAAAGGGGGGAAGAAAAGATGGACTCAACAGACTCCAGCACGTCAAGTTGATTTTATTATAGATCTCCAAACATATCCAGAGAAGAATTAATGAACAGTGACTGAATTTGGGGGCCCAGTATATAATTATAAAAATGTTATTTTAACTTCTGGAGCTATCACCAGTACTACAGAGTAATAGTAATGAAAACTGCATGGTATTGCTGTAGAACAGACAGGTTGATTAATGGAATCAAACAGACCCTGAAATAAAAGATACTTGATTTTTGACAAAGAATCTAAAACCATACAGTGGAAAAAAGAAACCATCTTCAATAAATGGTGCTGACTTAACTAGATGTCTCTATGTAGAAGAACGCAGATAGATAGATAGATAGATAGATAGATAGATAGATAGATAGATAGATAGATAGATAGAGAGAGAGAGAGAGAGAGAGATAGATAGATAGATAGATAGATAGATAGATAGATAGATAGATAGATAGATAGATAGATAGATAGATAGATAGATCATCCTGTACTAAACTCAAATCCACATACTTCAAAGACCTCAACACAAAACTGGATATACTAAATCTAATAGAAGTGAAAGTGGGGAATAACCTTGAATACATTGGTACTGGAGACAATTTCCTAAACAAAACATCAATAACTCAGGAACTAAGATCAACAACTTATAAATGGGACATCTTGAAACTGAAAGCTTCTGTAAGGCAAAGGACACTGTCAGTCAGACAAAGTGGCAGCCTACAAATTGGGAAAGAATCTTCACCAACCCTGTATCTGACAGAGGGCAAATATCCAAAATATATAAAGAACCCTGGAAGGTAGACACCAACAGACCAAATAACTCACTTTTTAAAAATGGAGCACAGAGCTAAACAGAGAAATCTCAGCAAAGGAATCTCGCTCGAATGGCCCAGAAACACTTAAAGAAATGTTCAGTGTCCTCAGTCATCAGGGAAATGAAAATTAGTCTGACTCTGAGATTCCACCTTTCACCTATAAGAATGGCAAACATCAAAACTCAAGTGACAGCACGTGCTGGCAAGAAAGGAACACTCCTTCATTGCTAGTGAGAGTGCAAACTTGTACAGCCACTCTGGGAATCAATTCGGTGGTTTCTCCAAAAACTGGGAATAGTCTTTGTGGTAGTTTGAATATACTTGGCCCAAGAAGTGGCACTATTAGGAAGTGTGGCTTTGTTGGAGGAAGTGTGTCACTGTGGGGGTGGGCAATAGTACCCACATGGGAGCCAGTCTTCTCCTAGCAGCCTTCAGATAAAGATGTAGAGCTCTCAGCTCCTCCTGCACCATGCCTGCCTGGATGCTGCCATGCTCTTGGCCTGATGATACTGGAATGAACCTCTGAACCTGTAAGCCAGCCCCAATTAAATGTTGTCCTTATAAGAGTTGCCTTGGTTATGGTGTCTGTTCAGAGAAGTAAAGCCCTAACTAAGACAGTCCTACCTCAAGACCCAGCTATTCCACTACTGGACATAAACTCAAAAGGTGTTCCACCATACCACAAGGACACTTGCTCCACAATGTTCATAGTAGTTTTCCTCATAATTGCCAGACACTAGAAACAACACAGGAACGCCCTTTAACCCAAGAATGAATAATCAAGAAAATGTGGTTCATTTACACAATAGAATACTATTCAAATTTTAAAAACAAGGACATCATAAAATTTGCTGGCAAATGTATGGAACAAGAAAATAACATCCTGATTGAAGTGACCTAAACCCAAAAGGACATACATGGTATGAACTTATTTGTAAGTGGACATTAGCCAGAAAATACAAAATATCCACCCTACCATCCACAGGCCCAAAGAAGTTAAATAACAAGGAGGGCCCAGAGAGGATGCTTGAATCTCACCCCGAAGGAGAAATAAAATTGTCATAAGTGGTGGATGGGTGGAGGGATCTGGGTGGGAGAGGAGATAGGAAGAGGAATGGGTAGGAGCATTAGCTCTAGGGAAGGGTAGCATCTTTAAAATATGCCAGAGGCCTGGGCTGAGAGAGACTCCAGGGAGTCTTTGAAGGTGACACTAGCTGAAACTCCAACAGTGGGGAATATAGAGCTTAAAGTGGCCACCTCCTGTAGCCAAGCAGGACTCCCAGTGGAGGGATAAGAACCACCCACCCACAAAACCTTAGACCTAAGGGTTCTGTTCTCCTAACTGACTGCAGTATCTAGCCCCATGGAAGAGGCCGTACCTAGTCCTGCAGTGAGTTGAGGTGCCACGGTAGGTTGGTACCATCAGGGAGGGCCTCCCGTTTCTCAGAGGTGAAGGGGAGGAAGAGTTGGAGAGGGGCCATGTGAGGGGCAACTGCAAGGAGGGGGAGCTGAGATCAGGATGTAAAGTAAACAAATAAATTCATGGGGAAATGTTATTTTAGAGAAGGAAGCTAACCTTGAGGATTTCCATGGAATAAGCTAGCGTTCCTACCTTCTCATACCAGAGAGTAAACCAAAGGACAAAGAAACTTCATAAGCTTCTTTGTGGCTTCATTAAGGAGCTTACATCAGTACTAACCCAAGTACTATCTTCAACTCATTGACAATATCTTCTCACAAAATCAATTTGCTATTCAAAGAGTCATTAGCCTTTATGTTCAATAAGCTGTGAGTTCATAGAAAGTCGTAGCTGTTTACCTGGAGTCACTAATATTTCACCTGCAATGCCATTCATGTATCAGAAGTCTGTCTTCCTGAACCCCCAGTGAACTAGACTGTTGGGGAGAGGGCAGCAATGGGGAGGGGTTGGGAGGGAACACCCACCCGCCAAGGAAGGGGAGGGGAGGGGGATGTTTGCCCGAAACCGAAAGGGAATAACACTAAATGTATATAAGAAATACTCAAGTTAATAATAATAAAAAAAAGAAGTCTGTCTTCTATTGATGTGATGAAACACTTGACCAGAGCAGTTTGGGCAGAAAGGTTTTATTTAGCTTATACTCCCATGTTACTGATCATCATTGAGGAAAATCAGGACAGAAAGTCTAACAGGACAGGAACCTGGAGGTAGGAGCTGATGCCGAGGCCATGGAAGGATGCTGCTTACTGGTTTGTTCATGCTCTCCAGGACCCCTTATGGTGTCTCCAAAACCAGTACCACCTGAGTGACTCTTTTTTTTTCTTTTTTATTGGTTATTTTATTTATTTACATTTCAAATGTTTTCTCCCTTCCTGGTTTCCCCTCTGCAAACCCCCAGCCCATCTGCCCTCCCTGCTGCTTCTATGAGGGTGCTCCCTATTCACCTACCCATCTACTCCCACCTAACTGCCCTGGCATTCTCTTACACTGAGGCATCAAGCCTCTACAGGACCAAGGGCCTCCCCTCCCACTGGTGCCAGATAAGGCCATCCTCTGCTACATATGCAGCTAGAGCCATGGGTCCCTTCAACTCTTTTGTTGATGGTTTAGTCTCTGGGAGCTCTAAGTAGGTCTGGTTGTTTGATATTGTTGATCTTCCTATGGGGTTGCAAACCCCTTCAGCTCCTTCAGTCCTTCCCCTAAGTCCTCCATTGGGGTCCCCGTGCTCAGTCCGATGGTTGGTTGCAAGCATCCACATCTGTATTGGTCAGAATCTGGCAGAGCCTCCCAGGGGACAGCAATACCAGGCTCATGTCAGCAAGCACTCCTTGGCATCAGCAATAGTGTCTGGGTTTTATGTCTACAGATAGGATGGATCCCCAGGTAGGACAGTCTCTGGATGGCCTTTCCTTCAGTCTCTGCCCCACTCTTTATCCCTGTATTTCCTTTAGACAGGAGCAATTCTGGGTTAATTTTTTGAGATGAGTGGGCCATCCCTCAACCAGGGGCTGTGCCTAATCTCTGGATATGGTCTCTACAGGTTCTCTTTCCCCTCTGCTGAGTATTTCAGATAATGTCACCCTTATTGGGACCTGGGAGCCTCTTGTTTTCCTGACTTCTGGCACTTTCTAGTGGCTACCCCTCAGTTCCTCATCCTCCACTGCTACACACCTCCATTCAGTTTCCTGACCTGAGTGACTCTTACACTACCAAATTTGGCTGCCAACAGGAAGGTTAACCTTGGCCACCTCTGGAACACAGCTGACCCTGAGGAAACACTTTCCAGAAGACCTCACCTCAATGATACTGGTCTCTGCTTAATTGAAGCTGATTAAGCTGGCCCAACTGACCAGCATCCATTGTCCCAGCAAAGCAAAGGTTTTACTTCAGTATCTTATTAATCAGAGCTGATTCTTTAGCCCCGGCTGAACAGACACCACAGGTTCTTCACACATAAGGTCTAGTAGAGTCTTTGTTCTCCTCTGAAACTTCACAGGGCAGGCCTCCATCAACTGTACTACTCTCAACATTCTTACCTTCCAAGCTCCTCCATAACAGCTCACTGAGCTCTCAACACTCAATAGCTTTTCTAGACCAAAGTTCTCTCACGTTCTTCCCCCAAAACAATATAGATGGGTCTGGCACAGCAATATCTTACTATCCTCCTCCAAACTTGTCTTTTAATTAGGGTATGCCATGACATAACATGATCAAAGCAACTTGGAGAAGAAAAGGTTTATTTGGCTTATACTTCCATGTAAGTATTAATCACCAAAGGAAATCAGAACAGGAATCCAAAGAGCAGGAACCTGGAGGCCAGGGAAAGGTGTTGCTTACTAGCTTGCTCCTCACGGCTTGCTCAGCCTTCTTTCTTACACAACCCAGGATTACCGGCCTAGGAATGGCACCACCCACAATGGGTTCTCCCTCCTACATCAATCATTAATTAATAAAACGCCCTACATCTGGATTTTATACAGGCACTTTCTCAACCCAGGTGCCCTCTTTCAGATGACTCTCCATCATGTCAAGTTTACATAAAACTAGCTAGCACAATGCTCAATGAGTCGTATGTTGAATGAAAGAATGAGAGCAGATGACACACTACCGAGGCAGTGAGTGGTTTTCATTTCTCTGTGAACGGGAATATTTTTGTGCCTTAGTTATTCTCTTATAGAACAGGAGTGGTACTGCAGCTTTTATGAGGAATTGTGGAAAATGAGAGTCCATACGAGAAACACACTCAAAACATCAGAGTTGTTTTTGTTAGTGCTGCTGCTGCTGCTGTTGCTGTTGTTGTTGTTGTTGTTGTTGTTGTTGTTGTTGTTGTTACTATTACTATTATCTCTCATCTCTGATGTGGGGTAGACCAGCGTTCAGTGAATCTAGAATTTCATGCAAAACTAAGGTGTTCATTGCCCTAAGAAAGCATTCACCTTTCCAATAAATGTGTTCCCCAAAGACTTAATGTTGCACAATAGTCTGAAGATTCTCCATGGCTGCCTGAGATGACTCATTCCCAGCACTCAGAAGGCTGGGACAGGAGGATTCCCTAATTCCAGTGAGTTCCAAGCCTGCCTGGGCTATAAAGTAAAACCTATTCTTGCCCTTAAATATTTTTTTAAATAAATGGAGTAGAAAGTGGGGGAGGTGGATAAGTGTGATCAAGATATATTGTATGGCATTCTCAAAGGATACAAAAGAAAAATCTTAAAAATTAAAATGGTTGGGCTGGAGAGATGGCTCAGTGGTTAAGAGCACTGACTGTTCTTCCAGAGGTCCTGAGTTCAAATCCCAGCAACCACATGGTGGCTCACAACCATCTGTAATAAAGTCTTAAAAAAAAAAATTAAAAGAAATTAAACAAAAATTAAAATGGTTACATCTAAGCTGCTACTCAGAGTTTATCACTATTATACATAATGTATTACATACATGGTCCTTACATATGAAACACCATTTGTATGAATTCAGTAGATACAAGAAGACTCCTAACATTACTAATTGTTCACTGCTATTGACCTAAGTTTTATTACTTTGGATCTCAGCATTTCCACTTTGCCTGCTCTGACCATCACTCCCTAAGGGGTCTATGATTATCTAGCAGTGCCCAAATGCCTGGCCATGTGCACTCTGGTAGCCATCAATGGCTGACTGAAACAGGAACAGGAGCATCTTAAAACAAAACAGCTGCACCCCAGGCGCTTAAGACTCAGGTGGAATATGATAGCTGCTATTAAGCTCCTTTGAGCTCGTCTTGACTTTGATGATTTCCCTTTTCCTCTTCTTTGCCAAACTCCAAGTTGATCTTGTAAAATTGCTCCAATGATCATTTGGGTTTGTGCTAATGTTTTAGTTGTATTGTTATTAATTTCAGGATTTGGGCTGGCATCAGTCTTAAGGGACTTTTTCCCTTTTGCCTATGAGATAAAAGTCTTGCTAAACTCTCCTCAGTGGGCATGAAAGTAGCAATGGTTTGACCCTTAGCATTGACCTAATTCAAAGGCCCTGCCCTATCAAGCACTTCTTGGTAAGTACCTAGAGTGGTCTTCACATGTGAAATGGATTCTAGATACTATGGCCACCAACCTCCTTTACCAACACTTCCCATTCCACTGCCCACTCTTTGAGTGAAATGCTTTATTTCTATAGTAATAAATGCATCATTGAATAAAATCTATTGGTCACGATTTGGGAAAAATAAGAGCTTAAATGCACTGTTAAAGTAAATTTTTCAGCCAGACATCATGGCACATGCCTTTAATCCCAGCACTTGGGAGGGGGAGGCAGGTGGATCTCTGAGTTGGAGGCCATCCTGCTCTACAGAGCTCTAGGGCTGCACAGAGAAACACTGGCTCAAAAAAAAGGAATTTAGGAATTTTTATTTTGAGAGTTTATACAGAGGCTAACCTAGAGCTCCGCTGGTAGAGTGCTTGCTTGAGGGTGCATGAAGCCCTGGCTTTGATCAGCAACATATAAAGGAGAATGTGGTGGCTGAAGATGGGAATCCCAGTACTTGGAAAGTACAGGAAACAAGATCAGAAACTCAAAGTCATTCCTGGCTATGGAGTTCAAGGCCAGCAAAAAGGTTAGGAATGTAGTTCAGTGATGGAACATTGCCTAGAATTCACACAGCCCTGGATTTGATCTCCAGAACCAAAAAAGAGAAAGGAGAGAAGAGGAGAGGAGAGGAGAGGAGAGGGGAGGGGAGGGGAGGGGAGGGGAGGAGAAGAGAAGAGAAGAGAGAAGAGAAGAGAAGAGAAGAGAAGAGAAGAGAAGAGAAGAGATAGAACATAAGGTAATTATGCTAATTGAAGCAGTTCTAGAACCTTCAAAATCTCCTATTAGGAAGTCAGCATGATGGTGGTACATGCACTCCGAAGACAGAAACAAGTATAGCTCTGTGAGTTCAAGTTCCATCCTGGTCTACATAGTGAGGTGAGTTCCAAGGCACCCAAGACTCTGTAGAGAGACAGTGTCAAAAAAAAAAAGGAAAGACTGAACCTCTGAATTAGTGGTTCTCAACTTGTGGACTCAGGGGTTGCATATCAGATATCCTGCATATCAAATATTTACATTACAATCCATAACAGTAGCAAAATTACAGTTATAAAGTAGCAATGAAAATAATTTTATGGTTGAGGGTCATCACAACGTAAGGAACTTTATTAAAAGCTCTCAGCATTAGGAACGCTTAGAACCGCTGCTCTAAATTAATATATCTTCATTCTACCATTGTGTTGAATACAATCGTTTCTAAAAGCTGTCACTTAAAGATTATTCATGGTGCTACAATGAAGTCAAACAGTCATCCAACTCATTGGGACTTTTTCCAGCTCCCAGTGGCCACCTGGGATTCATCTCTGTTCTCTGATTCTGTGTTTCAAATCAGCTGCTCAAAGATACTATTGCTGTCAACAGGGCCCCTGATTTATTTAATCCTCCTCCAAAGTAGGTTCTGAAATTCTTACAATTTAACCCCTACTTAAGCCAGCAGCTCCCCTGCAGGGACTGGCTCTTGCTTGCACTGGCAAGTGTGTGAGGAGGGTAGGGGGCTCTGTGGCACCACAGTGGCCTGGGAAAGGGAGTGCATCCTTTTCCCCTACTGCTATACTTTATCATTTCCACACAACATCCACGAGGTGTTTAACAGTGTTTCCCACTACTCCTTTCTGGAAATAGCAACATGCAAGCACACTGTGTGTATGTCAGTCAGGACTCAGTAAATGCCGATACTTTGCATTTGAAGAATGATATCATTTTGCTAATTTAATCAGCAATGAATGAGAACACTCATTCTAGCTTCCTGTGGCCCACTTCTGTAGTACCAACACTTACGAGGCTGAGGCAGGAGGATGCAAGTACCTGGCCAGCTGGAGATACATAGTGAGTGAAACACCATTGCAGAAACAAGGAAAAAGAACACACTTACTGGATTTTTAAAAATAATTTTAATATACTATGTGCATGGTTGGCGAGGTGCATATGTGAAGATCCGAGGACATCTTTCAGGAGTCAGTTCTCCCTTTGTGTCACATAGTTTCCAGGAATCGACTTATGTCACCAGGCTTGACAGCAAGCATTTTCATCCACCGAATCAGTACAAACGGAAGTACAGATTCAAATAGAGTAAAAGCAAAAGGAAGGAGCTTTAGTGAGTCAGAAGATGAGACTAACCAAAACAAACAAACAGACAAGGAAAAACAGAACAGAAACCTAAACTTTAGAAGTAGATTATGGCAGTTGGGTCTAACTCTAGTTCTGACTTCTACCGTACCGCTCAATCAGCTCATCAATTTTAAAGTTCTATGCAAAGAAAAGGTCCCCTAACAAGAAGTGGCTTCTTGTCCATCCCCAAATCTTTTCCCAAATAACACTACAATGCATAATAAAAATCAGAAAAGATTTTTTAAAAATCAGGTAAGTTTGAGAAATTATCTGAGTCTTAGAAAACTTCAGACTTATTCACAATCCTATCCTCCCCCTAGTTTGATTCAGTTATAGAAAGTATGGAGTTGACTTCCTAGAATACCCACTGGCTGTTTGAGTGTCCTCATGCAGTAGTCAAAAATAATAGAGATCCTTCAGTCTTCTTACCCAGCTTTACCAGTGCTGTTATACAATATCATAGCTAGGATATCGGCACTGCCACAGTCAAGTACAAACTGTTTGCTTTGTGCGTGGGATCCTTTTGCTGTCCTTTTCCATTTCCCTCTTGCCCCCACTATTCCTTGGCTCCTGCTACCTCCAATCTTTCATTCATTTCTTTAATTCTGCTATTTCAATACTATTACATAAATGTATGTAGGGGAGATGGCTCAGTGGTTAAAGTGTTTGACCCCCAAGCATGAGGGCTTGCAGTCAGTTCCCCAGAACTTCCACAGATGAACTGGCTAGCAAGACTAGGCATATCCATGAACCCTGGGTTTCACTGAAGGACCCTGACTCAAACAATAAGGTAGAAGAACAACCAAGGAGGATTCTTGACATCAAACTTGCACATGCAAGTAACAACAACAACCATGCAAGACATACACATTCACACCACACAAATGAAAATGGAGAAGTAAGGATGCCAAGAACCTTTAGGGCTTCTTATTTTTTCACCCAGTCTAATTCTCTAAAGATTTGTTTGCACATCAGTGATTTGCTGCCTCTAACTGTTCAGTAGTATTTCATAGTACCGTGCATCATGATTGTGGTAGCATAAATGTTAGTAGAATAGCTAGCAGTTGGTTTACCCACTGAAGGACGTCTGAGTACTTATAGGTTATGGCAAATAAGGCTGTTACAAACATTTGATGTGAACTTATGTATTTATGTATCTGGGGACGGGGCAGGGGGATGCTTCGAAGCACAGTGCTAAGTCATAAACATGCTGTTCATGTTTAGCTTTGGGGGTTTTATTTTTGTTTTGGGGGGGTTGTTCTTTGTTTTTGTTTCTGTTTGGTTTGGTTTGGGTTTTTTGTTCTTTTGTTTTGCTTTGCTCTGCTTTATTTTGTTTTTAAGAAACTACTAAACTAAACACTCTTCCAGACGGTATCTTAGATTAAATTCCTACTTATGTTGTATGATCAACCCAAGTTCTTTGCATATTTATTAGTATTCTATTTTGTTGTGATAGTTTTTAGCCAAATCCAGAGATCAAATTTAGAGCAAACACTTGCAAGGTGAGTTCAATACTCAGTCTGTGCTGTTATGTTCACAGCACTTAGGCATCCATTCTTAATGTCAGCTACTTTTATTTTAAATTCCACAAGCTAATAACAATGTATTCGGAAAAATTACTTAACATCTCTGAACCTCTATTTCCTTATATGTGAAATCTGCCACTACATATACATATATATACATACATACACACACTGCTTGAGCTCAGGTGATGATGGTGAGTGCCTTTAATCCCAGCACTCGGAGGCAGAGGCAGGCAGATCTCTGAGTTCGAGGCCAGCCTGCTCTACAGAGCCAATTTCAGGACAGTCAGAGCTACATAGACTTGAAAAACTAAAGACAAGCAAACAAAGAGGATAATGCATGTAAACAATGTAGGATACAATGTGTGCTCAATATGTGTGAGTTCTCTCCCTTTACACTGTTTAATTTCTTGATGCTTTGGGCTTTGTTCTAGGGACTGAACCCAGGATCACATGCTCCACAAGGACTGCATCATTGATCTAGTATTCTTATATATTTGAACATATGTGGTTTCTTTTAATTCCTTCATAGCATCTCTAGGAATCCCTACTTCTTTCAGTTTGATTGCTATTTCTCCACTCATTTTGCTATTATTTTAAAAACTGGTGAACATAATTAAATAGCATGGAATTATTTTCAAATTTTTAAAGATTCATTTATTTTATATATGTGAATACACTATACCGTCGCTGTCTTCAAACACACCAGATGAGGGCATCTGATCCCATTACAGACAGTTGTGAGCCATCATGTGATTGCTGAGAATTGAACTCAGGACCTCTGGAAGAACAGTCAGTGCTCTCAACTGCTAGGCCATCTCTCCAGCCCTATTTTCAAATGTTTTTAACTCTGCTTTTCTACTTACACGCTATATGCACTCAGGTGACTGCTTGGCATCTCAGTCAACACCAATGATGGTTCATTTCCAACTCTGTCTTTTAGAAACGTCTCAGACCTGCCGTTGAGAGCAAGAGATGGAGAGTTCAAATAAGAAAACGTGAATACTTCATAAACAGTAACAAATGACTCCACCATAGGTAAATAGACTAAAGTAAGATATAGAAATAATGTCCTGCTTACCTTCATTTTGCCAGAGAATACAAGTTAGGGAGAGGGCAGGAAGTTGAATGACTTCTGAGCATAGTGCTACCCAAAGCATCAAATAACAGAGCCGTATCAGATATTTCCCCTTGCATTTGCTTTCTATCAAAAATACACAATTATGCACTAATACTAAATATAATCATAACCCTCAGTTGGCCCAGATACCCTGGGCATCTGAAAAAGGCTGAGTCCAAGATAGGCTTCCAGTGGCCATCTCTTAAGAGCAGAGCCTGGGATGTGTTACCATCTGTCTGGCTCCATTAGGTAGCAGCAGATTATATAACCCAAGCCTTCATCATGAATAAAGGGCTTAAAACAACTCCTTCGAAGACCCTTCCATGTAAGACCATGCAAAGAAACCATGCACAAAAGAATAGCAGGAGAGTCTCTGCATCCTCCCTTTAAGAACTTAAGTCAGACACAAAACGAGGCAGCTCAATCCTGGATCAGCCCAAGAATTTTTAAACAGTCAAGACTGACATTTACTCTAAAATACTTAAACCTGTTACCAGATTCTTCTTTATCTTACCACTTGTTTATTTTTGCATGGGTTTATTATGTATATTATATAACAGTAAAAGAGCTTAAATACTTTTTTCAAATAAATATACATAAAATCTATTAAGTAGAGGTTTTAAGTTAAAACGAGAGAAAACCATTCCCTGGGTTATTTTATTTCCCTAAGGTGTTATTTTTTCCAGTTAAATCTTCATGTTGGGTACCAATAGGCCATAAGTACACAGATGCAGATAACACCAAGGTAGATCACATAGGAGCATCTCCCCATGTCTTCTCTTGCTTCCCCCTTCTTTGTTTGTTTGAGACTGAGCCATTGTCATGTACTGATCTTTCACTCATGGCAGCCTCTTCCCACAGCTTTCGGAGTTGCTCCACTACACCCAGATCCCATGTCTTTCCTGACCCTCTGAAGACGCCAGAAGCTTGGGAGCTGGAAAGCAGTGCAGGTCCCTCAAAGAGAGCTCCTGAGGTTTGTGAGCCATCAATGTCTTCATGATCAATGCTGTCAGGAAGGCAGCTGTGGTTTGCCACTCATTGTAGAGCCGTGCCAAAGAAAATGGCTGAGGCGTATTAAGTATTTAGTATACACCAGACCCTCTACTAAGAACTGCAGGTGAATATTCTCATTAATGTTTGTTATATAACAACTGCGACTCTTATCCATCTTTTACACATGTGATCCCTGCAACAGAGAATGGCTACCTAATTTTTCTAAGACCATACAGTTAATAGCTAAGGTCCAGGATTCTCTGGACCCTATGTTTAATCACTGTGTTCTGCTTCTTGACATGCATAGCAACAGCCTCACCAGGTATCCCTGAGATTTGCTTTTCAACAACAAAATAATGTGGAAGACTGGCTTCAGCCTAATTGTGATTTTGTTTCTCCCTGGGATCAGAATACTTGTCAGACTACATCCCTGACCCTGACCTCAATATCAAAAGTAAATGGCGATCCAATTTTCAGGAATTATTCTCACATACAGATATTGAAAAAAATGTATCTCATCAATTCTTGAAACTCTGTGAAGTCCCCTCCAACACAAAGTGTGCACAGCTTATTTCTTCCACAGTTGCTAACCCCTAATATAATGAGAAAGAGACAGCATGTGAACCTCTCCATTTCTAAGAATCAGAGATAGTAATGGGAGAACAAAGAAAAGCTGAGAAAAACTGTCAATCGTTAACACAGCTAAATTAATTAATTTATTAATGTGTTTAAGCAGAGAAACACCAGTAAATTGCAGCATCCATCCCCTCCTCATTCTGGAACTTTCTGAGAAAATACAAGTAGAAGTATGAGCATAAGGAAAGAAATAAAATGTCTATAAAAAAAAAAGAAAAAGTGCTTTTAAGGGAAGGCTCCCTAACATGATTATATGTTCTTAGCTGTGCAAATTGACGACTCAAATTTCTCTTCTCAGATGCCCCCATTGGAAATACCAAAGTCCTGATTTCAAATGCAGTATAATTTACAAAGTCCAATCAACAGGAGACAGACTTAAATGTTACTTTGTTACTGTGGCTATTTTTAGCTTTGATAACCCCTCATATTTATCTTTGCAAGTAGCAAGTGACTTTAGAAGTAATGCTAAATATCTCTATGTCTAAAAAGAGAAAAATCCAACAGTAAAACAATTAAGCAATTTAATATCTCAAGATGATACATTAATTTTGTAATAAAGCAAAAATACCTACTTGATTCGATTCTGTAATTTGATTACTGACATCATCTTTCTTGACTAACACAAGACACATACAAACAACAATGTTTGGGAAAGTAGAAAGAATTACCAGGTTGTAAGAAGACAGCTTCTTCCTTTCTTTGTCCCATATTAATAACAGTTAAAATTCCTGCTTTCTTCCAAATACAACTTTTTCCCATCTTGCTCAGCAATTTGGAGTATATAGAAATCATCTCACAGATAGTTTTTTTTAAAACAATATTTTATGATGCAAAATGTATATTGGGCTAAAAGGCATAGTACTTTTTTACGTTCTTATATTTCAACATAATAGTAAAATTCACAGCAAGCCTGCATTTGCATATATAAAAGAATTTGCATGTATTTCTTTGATTGGGTTTCTTCATCCACTTTAAAAACACAATTTTAAAAAAATAAATCACTGAATCGAAGAAAACAATAATCTTGAATTTAGCTTCTCACCTTCCTGTTTACGAACAAAGACAGACCTTATCCAAGCAAATGTTCTTTTTCCGTGTCCTACTTTTCAGGGTCCTTCCTGTCTTTTTTTTAATGCACCTCGTTAAGCCATCACTTCAAAAGCACTTAGGAAAGCACTTGCTCCTTTTCTCTGATTTCACATTTAACAGGGTTTTTTGCTTTGTTTTTGTGTTGTTTTGTTTTGTTTTTAGATTGATCACAAGCAGTCTCTTAGGGAAAGACTCCAGGTCCTGGTAGCTTCTGCAAAGGCTGGGCTGTCTGTCCAGTGTACTGTCTGTCTGTCACTCAATAGAAATAAAGAATCCTATTGCCTACAAAGGTATTAGGAAAGTGCTCCCAGATGAAAGCGGTTACCCAATTCCAATTGTTTGGAAGTCTAAAGGACTAAGGAAGATACTGTTCCAAGAGCTACTGTTTAAAACAATGCAATCTCTGTTCATAGTGAAATCTTGTTACTTAGAAATCTGAGTTAGTTTTTAAAATAATGGCTGTGTATCCAAAAAAGGAATTCCAAAGAATTCTTATGCCAAGCACATGTTTTTAATTATAATAGCATTGGCTTACCTAAGTAAATATGTAGACCCTAATAATTGTGCCTTACATGTTGACAGTTTTGAATATTATTTTCGTTTTGCTTTGTTAAAAGGACGCTAAATAATAATGTAGAAAGTGCAATATCTACCAGTGCCAAATTGCGGTTTGTTGGAATTGCAAAATACTGTAGCTAAAAGAAAAAAAAAGTTCTGTTGAAAAATAATAATTGAAAACTGGCCTGATTTTAAAACAAATGAATATAGCTATATCCTTATAGGATAATATCAAACAGAAAGTAATCATATTCCCAGGCAATCATGATTGCTGGCATTTATATGAGGATAACAATTCCTTACGGTTATTTTCATAGTCATTCACTTAACATGGGATTAGCTCCAACATCTTCATAATTATCTGAGATCACCCATTGGAAAGTGGTATGGCAGAAACATGTTAACGGTTACGACAATCCCACCATCTTAATACCAAACAGATTAACACACATGAAAGTTATAGTATAATTTGTACATGGACTAATATGCCAGACCAATTCTTATGGTAAAAAGAGAATCTTTATGAAGTCTAACTACTGCTTCCTATGCCTTGGGATATTAAGGCGATCAGCTACCTAGGCAATGACTTAAGAAGCCTGCGTGGGTTTTGGGTAACTCTGTGGACTTCAGATGTTCTTCCACTCTGCCACAGCAGAGAAACGAAGCCATCAGTCCTGAGATTTGCTTTAGTGAAGACAGAGAGGAACTACAGAACAGTGGATTGAAAACCAAAAAGAAAAAAATACTTAAACTGTTTTTTTAAAAAAAATGTTTATTGATCATAGTGGCTCCAAGTTTAGTGTATGGCAAGCAGACAAAAACACACTGTACCTTACACATTCTTCAGCAATATACTCATATCATTCTGGATGCCATAATCTCATAAAAATATCCCCTTCCTCAACTTCCCCTACTGTAAAAACCTCATGAAAGGAAAATGGCCATCTGTTTGCAAAGTGCTATGAAGTCATAGCTACTCACATCAACCCGTCTTTCTTGAATCCATATAAAAAGACTTTTCATACAAGACCTCACTATTTGATAATCCTTATTACACGTGATAAAGATCAGAACGGAGTGAGAAGTCTCCCCACCATGCAGGTGCCTTCCCATCAGGGGTGGAAGTGAGTTTTAGATGACAGCCTCTTCCAGCTCCAGCCGTTCTTGAAAAGGGGAAGTGGGGGGAACTCTAAATCATGTTGTTTCTACTTACGCAGGGAGAATCCATAAAAAAGAGATTTATTATTGTATTTTCTGTCTGAAATGTAATATTTGCTATTTTTTTTACTCCAAAAGTGCTCCTCAGTATAGAGCAGAGTAAATATTACAATTTCGTTAAACAGCCGCCAAGATTTAATTGTCTGTGAAATATAAGGCTTAGGAACTGACTTAACTACTGTTCTCCTGACACAGAGGAGGCTCCCAGCACCGAGGGGAGGCTACCCCAGAAAGAAAAAAAAGTGAACTAGATGTCCCCAACCACATGTGTGGAAAAGCGTGTCCTAGGAATTTGGGGTATGGTTCTTGCAGGAGATTTAAAGGAACTCTGTACAAAAAGTCAAACAAGAACAAACAGCTACGGCAACTGCGACAAATCATGCTAGCAGTTTAACAGCGAGGGAGCAGGCGGAAATCCAGCAACCGCTAACACTTACTGAGGAAAATGTTCAGAAGACAGGAGAGAGGGCAAGAGAAGCAGGGGGACAGAAAGGAAGCTGAAGAAACAACAACACTGGTGCCCATATGTGGATTCTGCATTTTACTATTGTTGCAGAGGCATTGGTGGATCAGCCAGGAACCTGGCAAGCCGGTGTTTAACTCCCCTCTGAGAGACCTTTGCACTGGGGTTTAGGCTAGGACTCCAAGCCACCCGGCCGCCCAGTGAGTCCCCCTCCCCACTCTCACCCCCCACTCCCCACCCCCACCCCTCGCTCGTCTCCCAACGGCGGCTCCCCGGGTCGCTTCCACCCGCCGCTCAGGGTGCAGCGGAGTCAGCGGGCGGCAGCAAATTTGCCCCGGTGGCACCACAGGCACAAGCCAAGCCCGTAATTGCAAAGCAAACAAGGCTGAAATGTTGGATTCGCCTCCAACCTGACAAGATCTACGCTTTTGCCACCAATTTGTTTTTGCAGCTCTATTTCAGGGCACTTGATTGAGGAAATGTTGAAAATAGCGGTGAGGGTTTCCCTAATGAGACGGGGGTGTTGGGGGAAGCGGTGGCCTTCCCTCAGCACCCGGGTCTCCGAGGTGAGCAAGAGAGAGGCGGCGCAGTTAACCCCTTCCTGCCCGCATCGGGCGAAAAGTTCTTGGAGATCCGCTGAAGGAAGGTACCAGTCCACGGTTCCCAGCAGCAATCTCTCCTGACCTGAATGTGGTGGACTCGCTCCCTCCAGTCCACTCCACAGAAGAGCGTGGAGATGGAATGAGAATTTGGCCGGAATGAAAGGGGAGAGATCCAGCATTCATCCCAGGGCCTGGACCACAGGTCTGTACACGGGTATCAGCTCCCACAGCCCCCACCCCACCCCACCCCCGGCTCCCCTCCCTAGGAGTCGTTGCAGCCCAGTGAGCATTGCCCCCCTCCTCGCAGTGAACTCCTGGAAGACCAGGTTTGGGCTGCTCAGCCAGGGAGGCAGGATGCTCAGAGACGGAGAGAGACCAAATGCCCTAAGTTAGGCCGCACCGGAAGGGCGAGCGCACTTGGACAGAGCCCTGACTCCCAAGGCTGTCGGGCTGGGTCTTCAGCTAGGTCCGGAGGTGAATTTAAAATAAAAACAAATAAATAAAAATTTTTGAAAAGAAAAGAGAAAAACGAAGAGGCATGAGGAAAAATACGTAAATAGTTATTGAGCGAAGCTTGGTGTCAGGCAACACTCTCGAGGGCCACTGGATCCTTTTAATCTAGCTCACAACCCACAGACCGGTTTTATTGTTTCATTTCCATCACTGTTTGAATGAAGAGAGAAATTAAGGCACAGAGAGCACTGACCTCGTTAATGGAGTATTGAGGCAGCCCTGGCTACCTCTTGAGTTTGGGGTATTTAGGATGCGTACTAGATCAGCCAGATCAGAGTTGGTCCTGCAGCCTGCAAGCCAGACTAATTTAGAAGACACTTTCCCCAGTGCCAGCAAAGGCTTGGGGTTGAAGGTCTGTTCCTTTCTAAATGACTTCCAAGTCGCTTACCAGCTTTAATGGCCTTCAAAATAGACTAAAATAACCCTATTGTAATTAGAACACCCGGTTTCTCTAAATTGCCTTCCCACCAGCTTCGGGGGCATCTTTTTGTGCAAAGCATTAGTTGTGATGTTGAAGAACACAGTCGCAGAAAGTGAAAGATCTGTGGAGTACAAGAGTATCTGTGGGGTTTCCACTAGAAAGTTTAGAGAAAGGTATGCTTCATCTGGGTGAAAGGGGAGAAACTAACCAGAAGAACTTCTATAAGGTGGAAACACTCAGGAAGGACCTAGAGGCAACAATGAAGTGTGGATTCTTCCCTAGCTTGGGAAGGTTAGCCTTTTGTCAAAGAGGTTGGCAAGTCAAAAGGTGCCAGACCCACATTTGGCGACAATGTGGACAATGTGCCGGGAGTGTGGTTAACACTAGCATTCATTTCTCAGCTCCCCTTGTATCTTGGAGAATGGCAAGTTGATCTATCTTGTCCTGAGCCAAAATCCCAACCAGGTTTAAGATTGAAAGCCCGAGGTTTGGAGGTGATCGAAGTTGGTAGTCTTTTACTAGCTTTGGAACTTCTATGAAAGGGAATTATCAAGAGCAGAGACAGTAAAATGGCACTAGGGGCGCTCTCGCCAGAGACCCTGACTGCCCGAGTCCTACACCTCTGCTTTTTCCCTGGGGATCTAATCTGAGGTGTACCTTGGCCAATCCGAAATTTCTTTCTGAAGTCACACTCTCTTGTGGACGCAAAGAGAAGACCCCCAGGAGGTGAAGAATGGCTCGAGAATGAACTGTGCCTTCTGTCGGCAAAAGAAAAAAAGAAAAGCATCAGTCACACGGATTTAGTGAAGTCTCCAAATGTATTGAAAATGGAATTCTCCTTTTCCTGTATGCAAACATTTGCTTCCTTTGAAGTTGGATGCTTTGCAAGAAAAATGCGGTTCCACTTTTTCAGTCCTCCAGTTTGGGGCCTGTGTTGATTTAAATGAGCACTCTCGCACAAGCATTAAAAAGAAAACCATTCTCTTTTGGAAAATAGAACAAAGTGGCGCTTCTCCAATCAGAGTGCAGATACATAATCTGTAACAACAAATTCGCCTCGTAGTGCTGCGCATTTCCAGCAAGCATCCTGCCTTCTCTGTTTATGTTATAACTTTGCTGCCTGCAATTATTTTTATTTTAATTTTCTGTCACTTTAACAGAAACCAGATCCTTTTCTTTTAATGTTTTGTACACAGCATGTTCAATTTGATAAGATGTTCTTTCCTATCCTCTTTTAGCTCGCCTTTTCTTGTTTAGAGTTCTGTATCAGAAGTTTCTAATACTTCTCCCTCATTTTTTTTTAAGAATTTGTCCCTGTCTTGCTTTATTTGTTTGTGTGAAATTTAGTTTGAAAGGAGATCAGAGAGAGCAGGAGGGGTTTGTAATAAGAGAATGACCGAATGACCCAAAGGCTGATTATCTATCATTAACTGGAGACTTGGTGTACCCAAATTGACCAGGAAGACCTCAGTCTGCCGGATCCTTACCCGGCCAGAAAGGCAACCGTGGAATGCACACGCTGAAAAAGACTCATGACATTGCAAGTGAGGACAGTGCTTGAACATATTTTCTTAAAGGAATTGTCCTTCAAAACTCAGCTCCAGCTGGAGGAATAAATTACTAGATCATAATCCGTTGCATACAGGTAAAAAGTCTGTACCCCAATGCCAACCTTACCAATGGTTTTTGCAACTAGCTTTCTCGTATTGTTTCATTAGAACCAAAATTGCAGTTAATTGTCTAAACTCCAGAGAATATTGAGAAATCAAGACAGGCTGCTTTTGATCTGCTAAACTCAGGGCTTGTAAAAATCGAAGTTTGCCATTAATATTGACAATAAAAGTGTTTCTTTTTGTTAACCTGAAACCTAACCTAAGCTGACTCAAGTCCCTCGTCTCCAAGCAAAGACTTAGAAGAATGCGGAGAGGCTGGGAGGGAACTGTCAGAGGTAAAGAAGTGCATCTACTGGTGCGACTGAGGTCAAATTGGGGAGTCTTTCCAGGAGTGCCCCCAACATGGCAGTTACAACTGGGAAGGAAAAGGAGTCAAATCCTGCAGTCCTACAAATGATGCCTCAGAAGGCCCACATGTTAGGCAGTCATTTCATCCCTATTTATCCTGAATCCCAGACTGTATTGCATGCCAGCTTAAAACCATCGCTGGCTTGTTCCAAAGAGTATAAATACGAAATTATAGTCATGGTCTCATGTGAATTCTGAATGATTTCTTTACAGTTTGAGAGAAATAATTCTCTTTAACCTTTATTTTATAATTGAGATTTTAATTATCTTTCTCAGTTTTGTGAGTGAAAGCCAGGGCCTACCTCTCGAATGTACATCCAGCCCTGAAATATTCCTGTGTATTCGATTCTTTGTATCTGTTTTATAAATCTTGTGGGATGTATTGTCTCATAACATTTTATTCTAAACTCAGTATTGTACTACAAAGTGGCAAAGATCAGATTTATCATACTAATCCAGATGACTATAATAACATATTATGTTTAATGTTATTATATATTTATTACCCTTTGCAATGCCAGTTCACAGCACATTTTATGTTGTCTTTAGTCTGAATACATATTTTTAATTTACGGATACCTCTCAAAGTACCAAATCCTTCTTCATCAATGAGAACTCTCCACCACGGCAGCAACGTATTTTCCGTTGATGCAAGAATGTAGTTATGGGTTATTGAAGAAAATAGAAGACCTACTGTGGGTCATAATGGATAGTAGGATTTTCCATAAATAATTTAAGAACAAGCCAGTGCTTCATTCTTCCACAAGTCTCAGGTTCAGTGATGGGGTTAAATAAAATATAAACCCCAACACTTCTGGGGAGTAAGTTTAGCAAAAGGGAGAGCAGAAAATAAGGGGTGAAATGTTCAGGGACACAGGAAGTCTTGACTTTGCTATTTCCTAGGCACGACTGGACTGATGGGTTCACTTTTTATCATCCTCTCCACAGCCATCGCTGCCTTTGAACAGCCCCTCCCTCCCGCATCTGCACAGATCTGTTTTGTATGGAGAACCAGGTGGCAGGGGTTTACTCCCCAAATGCCCCACCCTTCTCCAAAATCCAAGAAAAAATTCCTCAGAAGAAAAGGATGCCACATAAGAATCAAGGGCACCTTCTCCTGCCCTGCGCTTTTGAATTGGACATTAAAGTTCATTTGACCAGATTTCCTACTTCATAGCTGTCCGCTTTGAAACAATTTTGTCACGTCTGTACACAAATACCAGAAAAGGAAAAGGAAAAGGGTTCTCTCAGAGGGAAGCTTTTGCTACTACTTAGCCCTTGGGCCTTGTTCTAGATGTCCTAAAACATGGTGAAACTAACTGGCTAACAGGAAATGTGGCACAGTGCCTCCCCAGCAGAGAAAAGGCCCGAAGGATAATTAGAGTGTGGCAGAAACAGTGTCTTTGGAGCAAGTGAGGCTGAGGTGACATCTTCAGCAACAGATTCGTTTTCCTGACACCCTCTGGGTTTGGTACTCCTTTGGGGTTCTTAGCGTGTTCTGGAGCTCACTTTGTTACAGATATTTTGAGAAATATTCCCAATCAGTTTTACTACCTCAGTTAAGAAGGGAAGGTAAGAAAGGGCTTAAAGGATGATGAAAGGAATTGAGCCATAATTCCTGTAAATATAAAATGTGTGTTTATGGCCTTCTGGCCTGGTTCTTTTCAGATCCAGTTTATTTTGAGTACTCCTGAGCAAAACATGAGATACAGAATTGCCCTTGCCTTTGAAATAATAAATACTCGGAAAAGATCTGTACCCCCCCCAAAAAAGAGACTGAAGTTTAAAAAAATATTTAGTTTAAAACAGAACTTAAAAGTAATATCTCACATGGGGCAAAAAATGTTTGCAACGGGGTCCCCAGCTTTTTTGTTGCCCTTTGAATCATTTCCAGAGAAAGTGGTAGTAAAAGGAAAGAGACAAGTAACACGAACACAAAGTAAATGTTTGAAAGCAACCTTGTCGTCTGGCTGAGCTTGTGATGTACAGGGCTGTAGATACCCAATCAGCCTCAGAGATGATTATGGACACAGAATCTCCAACACTACCCTAAACCTGGGCTGACTTCCTGTGATAATCTGCAGACCCAGGACCATTCAGCCCTTGGCCTCCCAGGAGAGACCGAATCCTCTATGGGACTCCTCCCTCGGCACCCACAACCAGCATCATCACAGATCTATGGTGTTTGAGAATTCTAAATGTGTGTATCTTAAGGAGCAGTTAGTTCGTCAGAGGCCCCCATCAGAGGCGCCGCCTGTACAACCCAGGAGTGAGGGAGCAGGCTGAGATCTAAGCTAGCAACCGTACACCATACCTGCCTTCTTCTTCCACCTTCTTCCTGATCACTTCCTGTGCCAACTTCCCTGTAGACTCACCTTGTTAGTTCTCTCATGACCACCTCCTGGGGTGGGGCAGGCCCCCTAAACTAGGGACAAATTTAAGATAGCATTTTAGCTTCAAAATTTGCCAAAGCAGCAAGCTTGTCTGGCAGTCCAACATTCCTGGAAAAAAATGTGTCAAAAAATACTAAAAAAAAAAAAAAAAAAAAAAAGAACAAATGGAGTCAGAGCCAACTACTACTTGGTAGATGCCATCAAAACTTACCCACTGGTCCCCTCTCTCCAGTCACCTACAGACTGCTATTCTACAACTCTAGTCTCTTGAGTTTGTGTTTCTGAGGTTTAGACCCCTGGATTGTAGTAATTAACTGATAATGGTACTGTCAATGAGGAGTGATGGTCAGATTAGCATCTTTTACAGCCCCCTTTCTGCCCCATGTTGTCCATTTCTTTTATCACTTGTGACGATGCTATCTGGAGCTATGAATCCATACCCCTTCTTTTTGTTGTTGGTGGTGGTAGTGGTGGTGGTTTCAATTTTAAAAGCAGGAAGAGGGGTGGGGGGAGGCTAAAAGTTGCAAATTCCCATCCCTAAATCCTGAGGCTACAAGTGAGTAGGTAGCTTCTCTATCCCCAGTCCTATCTTTCTCTGGATTCTTTTTCTATCTCCCAACACCATGCAAGTCTATTTCCTGAGGCAGTCAAGAAACACCTTTCATAATTTTTTATCTGACGTTGGCCACAACACAATCATCTTAGCTAGTCTACCTGTTCCCAAGGCCTAAATATTTTTTATAAACAGAATTTTAATGTATCAAATGTCAGAGGCTTGAACTACCAGTATTTACTGATTCATGGTACCCCTCCTGCTGAAAATGTAAACAGAATTCTCCACCACATTACCTCTACTCTCTCCTTGAAGAAGCCGTTCTTTAAAAGATTCTCCTTGTACCCCAAACTGCAGACCCACCGAAGCTGGAAGCAGAGCTGTATGTAGGTCATTTTGTTCTGCTACCAAACACCAGCCTCTGGGCCAACGAGCAAGACTACTACTAGCTACTTTCCTTCCTGGATTTGTTCTGTCTTAGGACCCTCTGCTGGGGACTGGGAAACTGACCCCTTGCAAGCAGAAGAAAGGCCACAACCTTTGAGTTTTCCCCCTTTCCCACCACCTAGCTCTAAAGTCTTAAAAAAAAAAACTAACAAAAACAAAACAAAACAAAAAAAAATAAAAAAAAAAAAAACTCCCAATGATACTACCACAGGGCAACAGGGCAGTTAGTTCTCAGCCGGAGAACATGAGAGCAAGAACATGGACACACCGATTCCTTCTGATGTGAATCAGAATCCTTCCAGACAGAATCACTCTAGGAGATGAATCACTATATGGAAAGAACTGTCCATGCAGGATTCTTAGCCTGGGGTTCTCTTTGATATCTGGGACCAGAGTGCTCCGACCTCCAAAGAGAGATGCCCACTGTGGAGTCACTTGTGTCCCAGCTGCTTGCCTCTTTAGGTCCAAGGCCAGCCCTCGATTTGATCAAATTTACAGCCTAAGGGCTTCTGTTGACACCCTGTTACATACTGACCTCCTTCGTGTGGGTGAGTAGAGGAAATCCTCACACAGGCCTGAGGGTGGTTTCACCTCCTTCCACTGGCTTCCCTTACCCGAGCTGCTTGGGAATCTGCCTAGGTGCCCCGCGGCCCGCTGACTTACAAAGTAGGGATCCATTTTCCGTTCTAATGTGTTCAAGATCGCCAAGGCAAGCAGTCTAAACATCCACGAGCCTTCCTCCCTGCCTGCCTCTTAAACGTCGGTTTAATGGCTCCCCTCCGATAACTAAACCTGCTTTCCACAGATGCCCGCTTTTATGAGGGAGGCAGGAATGCAGAGGATATATTTATATGTTTGTTCATAAAAACTAGAAAATAAGCTCCGAACACGCTGTAAAAACTATTCAGTTACTTACCAAACAGGCTAGTTAAGCCGGAAGAACACGGATATTCTCCACACCACAGATTCGAGAAATCGAGGTGCCCCACTTTGAAAACCTTCACAATCTCCGTTAGGGTTGCTGCACAAGAAAATTATGCAAAAAATGAGTGCATGCACAAACTAAAGGTCTCATCCACGCGCCCTGCAAGTTGTCATCATAACCCGAATCGTCCAATTGAGTGCCTAAGCAAACAGGCCACTGAAACTTTTCCGAAGTGTGCCGGGTCAAAAGAGCGCTTGGCGTTCCAACCTGGTCCAAGAGACTCGGCTCACTGCCAACTGCACCTTTATGGGATTCCATACGGCCACCTCCAGATTCTTGTCGCCGCCGCCACCACCACCACTACCACCACCATCCACTCACCCACCCCCAAATCCCATCCCCAGCCCAGCACAAAACTAACGGAGGCTGCCGGCTCACTTTTCTACCCCGGTTACCTACAAAACAGTTGAAAAAGTATAACTCGCATTCCTTCCCCTCTTCACCTCACCCCTGTAACCAGAAAAGAAAGTGAAATAATACTGTACCTGGTTTGAGATTCTTCAGTATTGGGGGGAAATATTTTAATAGCGAAGCATCTGTTAAACACTTGCATTAACCTATGGCTGGTAAAAGTTTTTTTTTAACCCTGCCCCCCCTTGTTTTAATTATCTTATGGTTATGAGTGGACAACCAATCCTAGAAGAGGACCTCGGCAATTAGCAACGTGAACATCAAAAAGTTTTATTGCGGAGAGCGCGAGGCGCCGCCCCTGCCGCCCCGGGATTGGCGTGAGGAGCCTCTGACGACATATATTAACCCGAGCGGCCCTAAAGATGTAGCTGTACATGGAGATCTTGCTGGGAAAATCGGCTTGCTCCCCTCACCGCGTCCAGCCCAGGAGAACCGCCGCCGCCACTCGGGAGCTTGCCGGGCCACTGTGCACACCCCTCCGAGAGTCCATTCGCCGCTTCCCAGCTCCGAGGCGCCTTCAGGGGCCCAAGATTCTTGTCGCGAGAGGAGAGGATCTTAGAAAATGGATGCGCTGAGACCTCTCTGCAAAGCTTCCGAGAGAGCCTGAGAGGAGCGAGGACGGACACGTTACTCGCAGCTTTAAAAACAAATCACACTCAAGGACCAAAACAACAACCAAATAATTTTTATTAAAACAATAAGCGCCCAAGAACCCACGAGCTGGTGGGGGGAGGGGAAGGGGCGGGAAGGGGAGGGTCGCACGGAGGTAGCTCCACGCTGAGTAGCGACCCCACCGCCTCCCGGCACAGCCCGGCCGGCTCCTCAAGCCCCGGCTCGGACTCGCCCGGGATTCCAGGTCAGCTTCGGAGTCAGGAGCCCCGCGCCCGGCATCTACCGGACAGCCTCGCCGGAGCCGGCCGGCACTTTTGCATGAGCACCGGAGCGCTCCGCCTGGTCGCGGCAGCGGGGAAAGCCGGAGCCAGCGCGCGGGCTGTAGAGCCGGGCGGGCGGAGGCGGCGGCCAAGGGCGCACGGTGCCGGGACCAGCTCGCCGCGCCCCATGGGGAACCGGCGGCCGCGGCACAGCTGAGCAGGCCCCGCAGGCCAGGCGCGGGGCCCTGGCTGCAGCGGCCCCCTCTGCGGCTGCAGGGGCCGGCCCAGGAGCCCAGGGGGTTGGGGGTGGGGGGTGGGGAGGCCGCCGATCGCCGAGGCCGGGCCCGATCGGAGGGCACGGCGGGGCTGCGCGCACGCTGGGGCGCGTGGAGGGCCACGGAAGGCGAGATGAGTCTGGTGGGGGGCTTTCCCCACCACCCCGTGGTGCACCATGAGGGCTACCCGTTCGCCGCAGCCGCAGCCGCCGCTGCTGCTGCCGCCGCCAGCCGCTGCAGTCACGAGGAGAACCCCTATTTCCACGGCTGGCTTATTGGCCACCCGGAGATGTCGCCCCCCGACTACAGCATGGCCCTGTCCTACAGTCCCGAGTACGCCAGCGGTGCCGCGGGCCTGGACCACTCCCATTATGGGGGAGTGCCGCCCGGTGCCGGGCCTCCCGGCCTGGGGGGGCCGCGCCCGGTGAAGCGCCGGGGCACCGCCAACCGCAAGGAGCGGCGCAGGACTCAGAGCATCAACAGCGCCTTCGCCGAGCTGCGCGAGTGCATCCCCAACGTGCCCGCCGACACCAAACTCTCCAAAATCAAGACACTGCGCCTGGCCACCAGCTACATCGCCTACCTCATGGATCTGCTGGCCAAGGACGACCAGAACGGAGAGGCGGAGGCCTTCAAGGCGGAGATCAAGAAGACCGACGTGAAAGAGGAGAAGAGGAAGAAAGAGTTGGTCAGTACTAGGGAGCAGAGGGCGGTGAGGGGCTCGGGGTTCTTGGGGGACCGCTGTTCTGGTCTTTCCAATCCGGCTGAGAAACTGTATGTCTCATTCTTTGACTGCGTGGTGAGCCGGTTGCTTTCACCGGGTTGTGAAGTAGGGATGGTTTCCTCAAAAGTAAGGAAGGGAGAATGTCAGCCGCAGAACGACCGCGCTTCTGGTCTTCCTTCGAGGTTCCAAGCTCCTCTAGTCTTTTAGGATCGACCTCCCAAAATGTAGAGAATCACTAATCTCCCAGTCGCCACTGGTCGGGTCCCTTCATTCTGTGTTTATTAGAGCTATCTTTGGCTTCCAACACTACCTTTCTTCTAAATATTTCTAAAGAGACTTACCTATGACCACTCGGTTCCAGTTAGTCCCCTATTGATCGCATTCCCCACTCCAAAACCGAGGCTGCCTCTGACTCTGAACAGTAAGAAAATGTTAAACTTGGTCGCATTGCTAGGGCACACGGGAGGTAACGTAAACATTAAGTGCTTTTAACATAAAAATACAGGTTTAATTTCTCTTTGGCAGTAATGTTAGAGCGTAAATTCGCCCCCCCCCAGTAATTCACGAGTATTTTTAAATTTGAGTGAGCTTGTGCGTTTTAAGAGTAAAAGAAATACACATTATAGTCATTGTTACCAACTCCAACATGAAATTACTCCGAGCCACTTATAGTGATCTCGTGTTCTTACCAACTGCCGGAAAAGTAATGGTGTTCTGGATATGGCCATGACCAGGAAGGACCTAGGAGACACTTCCATTTGTGGAGATTTTCTCTTTTGTGGCTTACAGCCCTTTGATTCATGCATAATGGAATGACCTTCCCAAAAACCGGAGGTTTCAAGGGCTTTGAAGGAGACATACTACTGATCTCAATGTACAGAGCTGCTGCTGGCTGGTGAGAGAGGCCCTGGCCAGAGCAGCGGGGCCTTTGGATGTGGGTTCGCTATTGAAAACAGAAGGCAGATTTAGCACTGGCCTCTGCTTCCTCTCCTGCAATGGCAGTAATAAGAACCTAGGCTTCTCTGTAAACAACTAGAGATCTGCCGGTTGTTTATAAACTTGCTGACTGGGTCCTTGAGCATTTGGAGAAGAGGCCTCGGCGGCAGCTAAAGCACTTTTCTGCAAGGGCCGGTACCCGCACCATTCCCTTCCTTAGGGGTTCCCTCCAACTGTGAGTCCTCTAGCCCGAGGAGAGCTAAGGTGGCTAGGACCAGGCATTCTCTCTGACGGTCTCTTTTCGTTTCTCTCCCTCTCGCCCCCTTTCTGTTTAGAATGAAATCTTGAAAAGTACAGTGAGCAGCAACGACAAGAAAACCAAAGGCCGGACAGGCTGGCCACAGCACGTCTGGGCCCTGGAGCTCAAGCAGTGACGAAGAGGAGAGCTAGTGAGCCGGGGGCCAAGGCGCCAGATGCTGACCCAGGACTCCCCGAAAGCCCTCGGGCTCTGTTCTGAGGACTTCTTGCAGTTGGATCATCCGGTTTATTTATGTGCAATTTCCTTTTCCCTCTTTCTGCCCCCCCCCAACCGTTGAGGCATCCGCTCCCCACCTCCCTCTCAAAAAAAAAAGTGGATATTTGAAGAAAAGCATTCCATATTTTAATATGAAGAGGACACTCCCGTGTGGTAAGGGACCCCGTCATTCTCTGTGTGTGAATGTTCCCTCTTGGCTGTGTAGACACCAGCGTTATCCTCCCCCCCCTCCTTACCCAACTCTTTCCAGATAAAAAAAAAAAGTGGACACTAGTGCATATGTGAAGTGTATCTTTTTAATACTCGGCCTTTGGATATAAATATTCCTGGGGGTTATAAAGTTTTATTTCAAAGCAGAAAACAGGGCCGCTAACATTTCTGTCGGGTCGGTTATCTAGTGCTGTCACATTTCAAATGTCGTTGTTCCCTAGTCGAAGACATTTCCACTGGCTTCTTGTTTTTGTGCGCTTCTGTCCTCCAAAACTAAGTGGAATTTAATTAATATTGAAGGTGTAAACATTGTAAGTATTCAATAAACCACTGTGTGTTTTTTTACCAAAAAAAAAAAAAAAACCCTAATCTTTACATGGGTGATACCTCAAAAGAATTTTGAAAACAAAGCTGTTATATTTGTTTTCATAATATTTAAAATATTCAGAAGTAAACTAAATTATCGTAATTGCCTCCAACTTTATTTAAAGAGTCAGTGGTTCTAATCAATCAACTTGATCCGAGGCTCCCTAGATGAATGAGCTATTATTGAAGCAAACTGTCCTGGTGAAAATCCTGACCAAAGACCTGGGCTTCTATCCTGTCCTCTCTTCTTCTTGCCGAAGCTCCCAGGAGAGCTTTGAGTGGTCTTTAGGAGTATCTGGTTGGGAGAAGGATCTGTGCAGAAGGTTTAGGTGGCCTTGTTTTATAGGTATATATCGGAAGCCCTGTGCCTGGTGCTTCATTTTGTGTTTGGGGAGCATTTTTTTTTTCTTTCCTGTGGAGGAGGTGTGAGGAGGATCCCAGGCCTTATTACAGGCATAGTCTGGGGCCTTTAGTTCAAAGTACAGGGCTTTTATCCAAGTCTCTTTTTTTTTTTTTTTAAGAGAAAAAAAGAAAGGGGTTTAGCTAGCTGTCCAGATTGGAAGATTCTCATATGAGCAGTGGCGGTGGAGGAGGGGAGTCTTTTGAAAAGAGTCTATGATTAGGTAACAAGGAATTTTACGTCAAGTAAGAAATCGTGAACAAGACCACAGATTTAAAGGGGGGCAAGGGGTTGGGTTAGATTTACAAGGAGCTACAGGGAACTCAATATTAACTGCTCTCGGTGTCTGGAGTCTTCGAAGCTGCAGCTCGAGCAAGTGGCAACCTACCCCTGAATAGTGGACCCCTGGAACTTCACCCGGCCCGGGCTTTGCTGTTCTGGGGTCCTGTACTGTCCCAACAGAAAGTGCCTGCCACTTTTCCCTAGGTTAAACAGAACTTCACTCCTGGTTCTAGAAATCAAAGAAGCTGAAGTGCTATTAGGAACGGGTGGAAAACTGGGGGAGATGAACAGTATTTAAACGTGGTTTGTTTCATGAAGCTCCATGACCAGACTTTCATGAAGTCTGGTGTTGTAGAGCCTTGCCTAAGGGTTTCCAGTTTTAGCCATCCTTGGGGTGATATTCACACCTTACCTCCAGGCACAAACCCTCGTTCCCACGGCTCACTCTTGGCTTCCCTGACCCGGGTGGTCTTCAGTCAGCCAGCCCAGCCCTTCGTGGGTGAGGGGGGGCGGGTGTGAGTGGTGTTTCGGACTTCTGCGGCTGGCTGACAACAGGAGGGCGAGGGGTTAGAACAACTAGGCCAAAGCGATCTGAACTTTCTCCCCTTAGGTCAGCCGACGCTGGGCCGACCTGGTGGGCAAGGGGCTGTGTTTACAGACACATGCCTTTGTTTATAGCATGGGGATGGTGGTTGGCCAGGTTTTCTGTAGTTTTCTGGACCATTGTCTGTTTGACCAAGCAGCTCTCTCCTTCAGCCTGCAGAGGCCTTCTGCATCTTCACTTTTATCAGCTCAGAAGAAAGATTCCATGTTTTAGAAGTAGAAGAAAGGAATCTAAGAGGGTTCTAGAATGGACAGAGATGAGATGGGTTACCGCTTAAACACATCCGTTATCTTCACCATGAGCGTGTGTGCCTGTGCATGCCTTTGTCTTCTCTTCTAGGCCTTAATGGATTCTGGTTTAATCAGCTGTTCTGCTTCATTAAATTCCAGCACAAGGGAATCAAAAGATCCTAGTGCACTGTTCGTAGGTGGTCATTTTACTAATCTTGGTGCGTTTGGACTGGCAATCTTGGCATCCAACCCTGTTGACTATCTAGAGTCACTGAGCTGCAGAGGCCTCTCTCCCCCCAAGTCAGTACTAAGCCCCAACGTTGAATCCACCCTACCACTCCAACTGTCCAGGAAACCCAACTGGCTAGAATCCAGCTGACTTAGTACTAAAGCCAGTTGAAAGCCCAGATGCTCCAAATGCTTGAGCTGAGCAAACCAGTTAACTGGACACAGTTCTAAACTAGCTGGACCCTTCAACCTGCAGAACATACAGATAATCCTTTCCTCAGTCTGGAATCTAAACTGTCCCAACATCCCCAGCCACCATATTTTGCCTTGTCAAACTCCCATGGGGTGGGCTAGTGTGCTGGGGCGGGGGGATTTCTGCAGTGATTCTATGCTTTTTCTCAGCTACACATTTTTTATTCTTTGTTTAAAGGCGGTGGAGGAGAGAGATTCAGAGCTTCTGCTTGTGGGAATGGCTAAAAGGCCTCTGCTTTAATTGCTCGGATAATGTGTTTGCTGCCATTTTGTTAAGAGCAATCACTCCTGCAGCGAATTCACAAGCATTCTAGACAGGCCGGAGCCGACAAAAAAATGTAGGATTTGACGTTAAAAGCTAAATGGGAAGTTGGGGCACAGAAGGTAAATTGATGGTCGATCTGGCTGTCAGAGCTCAGCCCCAGACCTCTGCGTAGGACTAAGGTCTGATAACCCTGCAGCACCGACAGGCAGGCGCTCTCTCTCTCTCTCTCTCTCTCTCTCTCTCTCTCTCTCTCTCTCTCTCACACACACACACACACACACACACACACACACACACACACACACAGCTTGGAAATGAGTCTGGAAATCTCAGAGTGGACCTCAGTCAGTATCCTCCACGGATGGCTTTCCTAGGACGTTTGCTCCCAGCCCACAGACACTGACAGCAGCTACCAGACAGCGGGTCTAAATGACAGCTAGGTCACTGTGGGACTGTGCATGCCTACGAAAACCTAGAGACACACTGAGTAAGCAGGAATTTCTGGCTAGTTCAGTTGCAGTATTTTCTTTGAGGGGAGGGTTCAGAATTTAGATTGTAGAAGGATCTGCTGGTGTGTTGATTTCAGCGTTGAAAAATGGGTGCAGCAGTGTCACCGGCGATGCCACTCTCCGTGACCCTTTCAAAATGTGTCTGCCTGACTTCCCGGTGGAATGATGGCCCAATCCGCTTCCCTTACCTGTAGTTCTGCTGGCTTCTGCCCCCCACCCCCAGCCGCAGAGAATCTCAAAGCCAGTCTCTCCTGGTGTCAAAGTTTGGGCAGGGGGCAGGGGGCAATTCAGGATTTCAAATTTGAAAGGAAGAGGTGTGAGGAATGGAGAGTGATCTCAAATGCAAAACTGCGGGAGGCAAGAGCTTGGGGCTACTCTACCCCACCCCCAGACTTTGAGGAGAGAACCGGGATCAGGTGCTAGGGCCTGAACTGTGTCACAGGGCTACCAAACAGAGCAAGGGATGGAGCGAAGCCTGGACTTGCATGAGAACAGCCGGCCTACAAACTATAGAAATCTGTTCCACGATCCCGGAATCTTTACCCATATGCTATTTCTCAGATCGTTTGTGTGGGTAGTGTGGCTTATCTTCCACCGCCGCCTTTCATTTATCTTGCTTCTAGTGCGCGAGCCCTATCTACGCACTCCGAGTTGGAAGAAGGGTCGGCTGGGGAGCCCAAAACAGAGTTTGTTTGAAAGGGAAGTCTGTGGTGCATAAACACCATGGACTACTGAATCCGGTCCCTGGCATGATTATTTTAACCTAGGAGAATTGGAGCCTCTGAAAGTCAAATCCTCTGGCCCAGATCTCCGCAGGAGGAGAGGGCACTAGCAAGTCTCCTTTCCGCTCTTGTCCCAGCCCTCGGATCTTGTGGACAGAAAGAAAAATCGCAAGGAACCGCTCTCAGACTGGGGTTCAGAAACGGGCTGGAGGCCCCCCAGCAGCCTAAATTGCCCCTGTGGAGATTATCGGGGTGTGTGGAAGAGATCTGTTAGATATTTTTAACTGTTTAAAAGAGGAAGAAAGGAGGCTGTTCCAAAAAAGGAAACCAATCTCACGTTTCCGGGGGCCGGACAGTTCTAAAAAGCGCCGCCTCACCACCCAGCCGGTGTGCTTCGAAGCATAGCAACTGTCTGCTCCAGTCATTAGCCTAGAACGGCCGAGAGCCTTTGGCCGGCCAGCCTCCTGGAAGTAAATGGAACGTAGTCCCGGACTCACGCCCACAATTCTAACCCCCCGCCCCCGATTCTCACCGGCTCCCCAGATTCTCACCGTTTCACCCGGCCCAAGTCAGTTCTCTTGCAGAAGCGAGAGCAACAACCCCCTGCATATACATTCCCTCCAAATTTCTCCGGTATTTGGGCCGCTTTGATGATCAGATGGTAGAGGCCTGATTACAAATTTATTCCCGGACTCTCGGACCGTCTTTATCTCCGCTATTAGGGACATCTGGGAGTGATTAGTGCCGCGCCCGCTCCCGGTCGCGCTCTGCTATCTCGCCGCAGCGAGGCCCTGAGGCTCGCTGACGTCAGGGCAGACGGCTCGGAGCCATCCCAGCAGAGCTAGCTGGGTGTAATCGGCGGCTGCGCGGCCAAGTCCTCCCGGGGCCAGGCAGGCAGCTGGAAAGCCCCATCCGCCTGCGCGGAGAGACCTTCTAAATAGATATATTTTTATCCGGGAACATTTTTCTGTCTTGTTTTGTTTTCCTTGTTTGGGGGAGAGGAGGGGCCAGTTGGCGATGCTTACTTGAAATCTTCCAAATCTCTCGGTCATGTGCATCCCTCTTAGAAGAGCCGTTGACCTTTGGTTCCTACCGATCAGCGCTCCTTTGCTACCCAGGAACCAAGCGCTGCTTCCCAACACCAATAGAGGCAGCTTGGTGGTGGTGGTGGTGGTGGTGGTGGTGGTGGTGGTGGTGGTGGTGGTGGTGGTGGTGGTGGTGTAAAGCCAGCGCACAATGGGGACTCACGTGGTTATGAGTAGCCCTTATGTGGCCAAACGACACGCAGGAAAGTTTTTAGAGGTAACCAGTGTCCTGCCCACAGCATCGGACTGTGCTATACAGTTCTTGTGATCAAAAAGATGGAAATTTCTGCCTTAGGGGACGACCTGGCAGAAGTGATTACAGAACGTCACTTCTCTTGAGACTGTACCTCTGCACCTGCTTTAGAGTGTAATAGATCTAGTGGCAGCTGGCCATCTGGAGACACCTCTTGAGCATGACACGCGACTAGCGTGGGCAGCTTTGTCCTCTGCTGTGTTGCGGTGTCCAGAACAGAAGAACGAGATCTGTGTAAGATTCCTAGATGCTCACGACCTCTGACCCCGCTAAGCTGCTGACTGGCAGGGCAGGTGCTGTGCTGAACTCATTATCTGAACTGTCTAGGATGGGGCTTTCCCTTCCCCAGAGAAATAACAAAATTACAAATTCACCCATATTTCATCCAAGCCTCCAAAAAATCCTGATTGGATAGGCCAGAAACTTCATTTCAGAGCTTGCAATTCTTAAAACCCCTGCAGAAAATTCTAGAACCACCACAATTAGTTCAGAATCTTAGGAATGTTTTCCTTGAACCACCAAAAATATTGTCTGGTGTGGGTAAGGGTGACAGTATCGAATATGAAGAAAGACCAGGCCAAGGCCTCCATTATTAAAGTCTACAGCCTTCAAGAGAATTGGCCATGGAATGTATCGTGCTATATCTCAGTTTACCTTGGCCAGTGATTGATGCCTTGTAGCAGCTTGGGATTTATTTTCTCATACATTCAAGAGGGCAAACAGCCTGTTTAGTCAGAGCCTACACTGGATTTAGAGGGAAAGAAGACAGCATTGGTTTGAGGGAACATATAAAATGTCAAACTCCACATAAGGGAACTGAGGATCTAAAAACAAACTGGAGAATCGAGAATCCCCAAAAGTTCATCACAACAGACTGAAGCAAGTCTACAGAACAAACTCCAGACTAGTGATCCAGACTAGGGAGGGGCAGTTTTCTCTAAGTCAGAGGAAAATGTCACCCAGAGTTTCCCATTTCCATTCATTCCTATCCTCTGCATGTGAAGGAAAAACACTCTAGTGTGTGGATTGAAGAATTGATCGTTAGTGACATCAGGACTTTGGCCTGGCTGAGAAGCAAAGGAACCAAAGCCTCTGAGCCTGGTTTTGAGAGTGTTGCCAGGTGGGTTCTTCAAGGTCTGCCTTAGTGTTGTAATCTGGTTGGTTCAGACAACCAAATTTCTCAACCATCAAAACCACAAAGACCCACGTGATTCTGACCTACAGTGTTTTCTTGTTCCAGGTAAAAATCATATGAGGGTGGAGTCAAATTGTGTGCCCCTGGCCCAGAGATTCCCCATGTATATACACGACCAAAGAAGCTAGGTCCACAGGAAGGTGAGCCTTTCAAATAAAGAGCATGGAGTAGTAGACAATTCTAGTCTCCAACTGATGCCTCAGTTGCTTTCTTGAGTAATTTTTGTTTTCCAATGTGTGTTTGCATCTGGTAGGACCTTGCTAAGATAGCACAGACTTACCCAAAATGCTCTATCAGGACAAAGTCTCAAAACATGACAATCCCCTTGCCTCTGACTTCCAAACACTGGGATTACAGGCATATGCCATTAAACTCAACTTCAAATAATATTTTTAATGCACAGCCCATTGGACCCAACTAACTTAATGCTTCTCCTATGACTACGATTTCAAAATGTAATCCCCTGTTGTAACACGGCGCCATCATAGGCATTGGTGAGCAGGTACTGAAGAGTCGTGGAGACATGCAGAAGCCTATTATTTGTCACCCTGATGCTTGCTGATCAGCCAGCAAAATTTCACTTAAAACAAACAATGTGCTTACTCAAGGGCAGAGTGTTCAAACTTCGGTAAGCATATTGCCTAGAAGGGGCCAGAAAAGATAGTATTCTAAACCAAGATGGCAGTAAATCCCGCCCTTTCGGAAAAGACAGGAACCAATGGCCGTACACCAGAGCCTTCTTTTTAAGATAGATTGCAATTGTTGCTTGGCACTGATATTTTTGTCTTTGGGATAAAACAGAAATGCTGTGTGTGTGTGTGTGTGTGTGTGTGTGTGTGTGTGTGTGTGTATTGCTTGTAGCTTTAGTTTTAAAGAAAAAACCCTGGATACAAAAATCTAAGTTTGTAGTAGTAGTTGGGGAAGAAGAAAAACTGATGCGGTTTTAATGGGGGTGGTGGTGGCGGTCAGACCGCCTGACCATCGCCTTCCCTTGAAAATCTGGTTTTCATATTCTCGCTCAGTAATCACCCAAAGCCATAACTGTCTCTGAAATTATTCATTAAAGTCATTTTCAGGGATTCTCACAGGATGACTCTTACGTTTATGATCTGAGAGCAATGACATCAGCCTCTGTCTTTTTTCCGCTTTTAATTAATGCTCTGGAAAGACGGGGCTGGAGGAGGCTGTGAGCCTGGGACGGGGGCGGGATGGGGGACCCGTAGGCCTCTCGCTACGGCGCGGTCAGCTGAGCGCCGGCGCGCAGACATCCTTTGATTAAGGAGGGTATTTCGGGGAGTGCAGGCTGTGCAGAAGATCACGGCAGTGCCCTGTGGTGCTGTCAGCAGTGACAGATCCCAGATGGGGCTGCTACTGTATGGCAGATTGAGTTTCTCAACAGAAAACTCACCCTTCCTCCTAAACGTCTTCAAAAACCTTCTCCGGATACTCCATTCATCCAGGTCGTGTCGTCTGAAATAGAAACAGTCCAACTCCAAAGTTGGTTTTGAGTGCGAGTGCGTGTGTGTGTGTGTGTGTGTGTGTGTGTGTGTGTGTGTGTGTGTGTGTGTGTATGCTAGGTTTATCTCCACCACCACCACCCCCTCCCTTCCTCTTTTCTCTGCACTTCCTCTCCTTTGTGCATCTTGGACTCGAGAAGGCCATTCATACCATAGATGCAGTGGGTAGGTAGAGAGACGGGGATGTGGCGGGGTGAGGCAGCGGATAGCTAGGGTAAGTCAAGGTGGACCCCGTGAGTCACACACTCTGGAGTGGAAAAGCTGGGGGCGGGGAGGGTGGGAGATAAAGGAAGAAACTGAAGGCGCCTGTCCCGGCTCCAGCCAGCTTAACTCTTTGGAGAAGCAGTGCGAAGTCCTAGGAAGGGAGGCTGGGTCTTACCGCGAAGGCCGTTGTCCGTTGAAGATGGGTGAGAGTTTGCCGAAGCCAAGCACCCTCGGGAAGAGGAAGAGAGCACTTTGCAGGGATTCCAGCAGCGATCCGCGAGGTGAGACTGGACTCAAGGTGAGAGGGGACGACGGGTGGAAGCCAAAGTTTCTACACAACACTCCCACAGCAAATCGTGCTGTAGAAATATGGACTTAGTGTAAACTGTTCTTTAAAAGTAATTTCAGAAATGTCCCAAACCTTTGCTCTGCGGAAGCAACAGAGATTCCTCCCTTACTCTATCCTTCGGAACTTCTCTGGAAGAGGTACTCTGGCCAGCTCTGGACTAAGGACAGTGGCCGAAGAGAAGGGAAAGAAAAGTTGAGGCACCAGATTCTGAGCTCAGCAGAGAGCGGTTTCTAGGCCCCACCCACCCTTCCTCCAAAGTTTTCTTAAAAGTGAATCTTGGCGCGGTTTTTTTTAGACCAAACATCAGAAACCCCGGAGAGGAATCTAAAGAGCGCATTTTGTTCTATTTTCCTTTAAACACCCCAGTGTGTCCTTTTAAACACCCTAGTACCACCCCACCCCACCCCCATGCTTCTCCCACAAACTTTCTGGATAAGAGTCTGTCAGGAGAGTCTGGAAAACTAAAAATAAAACACCACGCAATGTCCAGAGAAGCCACTGGCCACCTCTACAGGGTGGGGACACTGCCTGTGAAAGGTCATCTCCTTCTTCACCCAGACAACCTGACAGCAAAGCTCAAGCAGTTGATTCTCTCCTTCCTTTGAGCCTAGGAACCAAGTACTGAAATAGGTGGGGAGGCCCCAACCCTACAGCCATGAGGAGAACCCTACAGCAACCCTACAGCTGCTCCTCCTGACTAGAGTGTCCACAATGACTATCCTTGGAGTAGACCCTTTGGTCAAATCTAGATGCCACACTTTTAATGCCTTCCAATCTTCCCTTTCTGGAGTCTAATTTTTGCAAAGAAATGAGATGGGACCATTAGACAGACCTATGTTGCTGCCATCTGAGGCACTAAGAAGTATGGTTGCGCATACTTGGGTAAACCTATGAACCCAACCCCACCCACCTCTGCCCATGTAAGAGTCCTTTCTCCCCTCCCCTGACAATTCCAGCCTCAATTGTCGGGTGGAAAATCGAAAAACTCTTTATAGAAAAACAAAACACGCTGAATTTCAAAACGACCCCTCACCTCCTCTACAAGACAGCTTTTATTTTCATTGGCCATGATGGATGAAAGTAGTTTATTTTGATTTTGTTTTCTTGTTCCCACATGTCTTGTAAAAGGTTCCTGTGCACGGGCCTGCCCCCACCCCTCTGGGACCGCGGGGGCCTTGCATCCAGACTTCAGTCCCCACTACTTGGTTTTAAACCCTCGCCTGGAGCCGAGGTGTAATTGTGACCCGCCCTAGCTCCGATCCTCCCGGGGGTACGGTTGGCCTGGCCAGACTGAGGCCGGGACCTCCCAAGTGGCAGCCTAGGCTCTAGGCTCTCCAGCTTCGAAGTTCTTGCCTCCTCCCCCTTTCTTTCCTCTGCAGACTTTACTAGCCTTTTCTTTTGGTCCTGTACTTTGCTCACGCCCCAGCTCAAAAAGGGTAAATCGTTTCTCACTTTGTGTTTGCTTTATTATTTTTTATCTTTTCCCTGTCAGACATCTTATTAGGGCTGCTTGGTCGCCTTCTCATTGAAACCCCAGGTCCGGAAAAGCTAACGGTCTTGATGGAAATCTGGGGCAAAGAACTGGGAGCCTCTAGCCAGCCCCCTCCGCGCTGCGCCGCAGTCGGATCCCGGAGCGCTTCTGCGTAACGTCAGCGCGCCGGGTAATTTACCTTTCCTGCGCGTCTGTCAATATGACTAATTTCCACCCGGGTCAAAAAGCCTTTCTCCGGCAGTCCATCTTGGAGCGCTCTCTTAACGCGGTAGACGGGGGTGGTTGTTTTGTTTCCACCCTAGAAATAAATACTCTTGGGGCGTCCCTGCCAGGGCAGCCCTGAGACGAGCAGGCGAATATACACCATGTCAATTAAAAGCAGTTTGCCTTGAACTACGAACTGTGATTGGGTTTCAACGACAGCGACTTGCTTGCCTTTTTAATATACATTACCTAACTCGTCCTTGATTCCAATGCTTTCTTTAGAAACATTTTTTTTCCAAGAAGGAAGTAATTATTGCTCCAATTCTTCTCCTTTGGGTGCAATTCCCTAAAGAAACAGGACCACAATTCAGGGTGTGTTTTAAACATCGGATATGATTGCTAATCTGGCCAAGACTACATATCATCTAGGCGATGTTTTACAATAATTTTTAAACTGCTTCCGACTTGTGAGTGCGAAGAAGAGGGGAGTTAACCGTTCTCACAGAGGCCTCCATTGGAAGCTGGTAGTAGTGAAGCCCAACTCACTTTGAGAAGGTGCAGGAAGAAGCTAGCATGGCCAAGGAGACTGCATGAGTGTCCAGCGGCAGACTCGCAGACTCGTTCTTCTTCAGGCTGAAACAAAGGAGGAGGAGATGCCAGCTAGGTTTCCTAAGCTTTGAAGTCTTTTACTTCACTGACCCAGGGACCAAGGTGTAACTGGAACTGAAAAGTCCCCAACAGTAAGAACACAACTAATAAAATTTAAAAATTTGTATGGGGGGATAACATTTGAAATATAAATACATAAAATAGCCAAGAAAAATAAAATTTAAAAACATTTAAAATTTAACAAATTTAAACGCGCGCGCGCCCGCGCACACACACACACACACACACACACACATGTGAGCAACTTGGGGAATTTCAGAGGAGGAACCTGAAAACTAGGAAAGGGAGGCCTCTGCCAGGGTAGATGAGTGGCACACCCTGCACCAGAATGCTACCTACCTATTGCTCAACCCACACATACTCCCTAACCATCACACCTGCCTCTAGTGAGCTCTCTCTCTCTCTCTCTCTCTCTCTCTCTCTCTCTCTCTCTCTCTCTCTCTCTCTCTCTCTCAATCCACACACCCCTAACCATCACACCTGCCTCTAGTGAGCGCTCTCTCTCTCTCTCTCTCTCTCTCTCTCTCTCTCTCTCTCTCTCTCAATCCACACACACTCCCTAACCATCACACCTGCCTCTAGTGAGCGCTCTCTCTCTCTCTCTCTCTCTCTCTCTCTCTCTCTCTCTCTCACACACACACACACACACACACACACACACACACACCTCTCCCTCTCTCATCTGAGGGAGCATTTATAGCCTAATGAAAGTATATCCTCTAGGAAAAAGACTGTCTATAAAACATGAAATATGGAGACCCCGGTCGGATGGTCCCACCCAAGGTCTGACTTGGTCCTGGAGGGAATATTTTTCCCACCCAAGGTCTGACCTGGTCCTGGAGGGATTATTTTTAGCACAAACACCTTAACTTCTGTTGCTTTCATAAATGCCCTGTTATTTTTACCAAACTATGAAAAAAAAATTAGTGACCTCTGTTTATTCCCCGGAGGAGGACAGATTTCAGCCTGAAGACTTATCTTTATCTGTTGGGAAGGCATTCTTCAGGGGGGAAAAGGAGTTTAACTGTCTATCCTTTGTCGTCTTTGAAAAACCCTGGCACCATATGTTCCAACAGATGGGGGAAACCAAGGGCTCTTTCAACTCCCTTTCATTTCCTTCCTACCCCAACTGTTTCCCCCTATTGCTACTTTTGGGGTCTCAGGCCTGTACTTTCTCCAAGTCACTATATGAGATACTTCCTAGAGTCCTATAGAAATCACAGAAGCACCTGTTTTGTGGGGAAAGACAACCTGTCTGGGACAGGATCTGCTGATTTGCAGAAATGAGCAGAGCAGAGTTCATTCCCTGTCTGTTTGTTTGTTTGTTTGTTTGTTTGTTTGTTTGTTTGTTTTTCCCACATACTGTATCTTTAAATACAACCAGTTCTTTTTGAGTCCCTTTCATTTTGCAACTTGACCTTTGCCTCTAGAACAGTTCAGGTTGTTTACTAGCCAGGACTATACAACATGAAAAACTTTTGGAGACATAAACATCAGAGTGAACTGCAGGGCCAGTGTCCCTTGATGGGGTGGATTTGTTTATTTGCACGTTCTTGAAGACCACAGCAGTTCTAAATTAAAATATTTTTGGCATGCAAGCGCTCTTTAATTACCTGGAGGTAATGAAAGTGAATGGTTATCCGACCCCAAACATTTAGTTGGTTCCTTTGATTTCTGAATTCACCCTTAGTTTTGATGTTTTTATTCTTCCTTTTTCAAAATTTAGGTTTGACCCAGGCATGGTGAGAAGCTTATAACCTGAACACTCCTGAGAGTGGGTACAGTAGAATCATCAAAGTTGCCAGTTCCAGACCAGACCAGGCAGGACGGTATAGCAAGACTCTATTTCTGAAAACAACACACACACACACACACACACACACACACACACAGAGAGAGAGAGAGAGAGAGAGAGAGAGAGAGAGAGAGAGAGAGAGACTAAAGCAATGTTTTCCTTCCTAAGTAGTTGCCCAACTTTTACCCCTTTAGAATTTTGGCAAAGAAGCAAAATGTACAGCCCTCTCAGAGGACTCTCAGATGTATAACTGGGTGTTGGTTAGGTAAGGCTCTTCTTCCAAAGAAAATTTTTTTCATTATAAAACGTCTGTCACACACTGTTTTTTCAGTTATGTTGTAGCTTAGTCTTTCCTTGTGGCACTAAATACTCTCAATCCTTCAAGTCTACCCTTCCAATATCTTAACAGGAGCTGCAAGTGGCTTTAAACTAACTGGGGAGATCAGAGATCATGCATTTTCATCTCATCTAAAATGTTTTTCTTCTCATAAAAGTAGCACTTTCCTGGTCAGATATGCAATTTAGAACCCATTAAACAAAACAAAATGTGTATTATGTCTTTTTAGATCTTAGATTCTATTCTGAGAGCAACTAGTTCTTCAGTATACAATAGGTGCTAAACATGCTATTGTATGTCCCAGTAAGATTTTCTTACTTGGTTTTATTTGTTTGTAAAGATAGGATCTGCCTCAGTAATCCAGATTGACTCTGAAATAAATTTGTATTCCTCGTATGTCTATCTCCCAAGTGCTGGGATTACATGCCTGCACAATCTTAATCCCATAAGATATATTCTTAATGAAAAGGCATGATGTTCTTGCGAGTCACAAACATATACACATTATACAGGCAGAAATTCATTCCAGCTATTTTTTTCCACTGTTGCTCATTGCTTACAAATCTTCTCTAAGCTTTCTAATGCATGGAGAAGCCAAGAAGAGTATCATTTCTACAGTATCATTTCTACGGGTTCTAGCATTGAAAGATAGGAATGGAGATCTATGGAGGCTTGGAAGAGGCTCACAGAAAATGCAGTCTAGTCGTGGTATAAGACATATCTGGATTGTGATTTAAATTTTACAACACAGAACAAATGATCACACTCCATATTGGACTGTCTTTGTTTTGTGATGGTGCTAAACAACAAAGAAAGGGAGTGAAAGACACAACTAGAAAGACAGAGATTGTCAAATACCATTCTCAAGTTGTGGAAGTGCCTTTTGTTATTTGGGGTGGCCCTCTCTCCAACTCAAGTGGATTTTGTTTTTGTGTTGTTCTGGGTGCTTAGGATTAAGTCTCAGGCCTTGCACAAGCTAAATATTCCCTTTCTCAACAATCTATCCCTTCATCCCTCCAAATTGGAAACAGCTAAATTGCTATGCATCGAATAAGTCATGAATACACTTTCTCTTACTGTGAGAGAGTTTTTACAGTGTTCTCATCTGCAGTTAATTTGCACAGGTTATAAATGGATAGGCAAAGGATTAGATGATACACATTCACTATAAAATCGAGATAGATTCTGCAATGTAAGAACCATGCAGACTTTCGGGAGTTCTGTTATGTACAATTCAACAGAAGTTGAAGAGTTGGAGCGATCAGTGGGAAGATGGTGAAGCCCTTGCCCAGTGTGCCTGCGGCCCTGGGTTTGACCTCCTGAGACATATAGCCCCATACGCACAACATGCAAAGACAACATCTTCACTGTTGTCTATCTGAAAGATGCAGATGGAGACACATTTTTAAGAGAAAAAAGCATGTCACATGTAGGACACATTGCAAGAGATGAAGTGGTTCTGCTTTCTGAATGTGGTTTGACTTCCAGTACTGCAGCAGAATAGTAGTGAAGTTGACTCCAGCTCCGTTCTGCATCAGGCCATCCTCTCTTTATATGTCGAGTTGATGTAATGATGTTGGAAGCAGTGCCAGCCCCTGAGAACTACAGTCGTCGGGGTGGGGTGGGGCTGCTAAGTACACACATGTATTAAATGCTACACATTTATTAGTAGCGAGAATGTGTCTGTTTTCACTTTGAACTGCCCCCCAACCCTGCATAACAATAGTACCGGAATTAGTAATAACAACAAAAGTTTTTGTTTCCTTTTTTAGGTTTTTGCCTGTTGCTCTTAGAGACCCAGGGACAGAGTTTTGCCTTAGTTGCTGAGGGAAAGCTGACTAGTAAAGTGGACTGGTTTTCAGATCAAGTATTATGTTCAACTGATGCCTTGGTGGGACCAAAGGGCATTTGGTGGTGAAAGGGACCCCAAACCTTCTGCCCCCTGCAGTACAAAGCTGTTCATCAGACTAGAAGCCAAAGACCCATGTCACTCCAATTAACGTGTGCGTTTGTTGGCCAGCATCTTGGCCAGTTTTATGAGGTTTCACTGGCAGGGTCAGGGGGTCTGATGCTTGTGTTCTCGTGAGGATTAAGGATTCTAATGAATCATGTGACTGTGAATAGACCTGGATGAAGGCTGTGTTTAGGAGACTTACTTACTCACCCACCCCCTTCAGGCTTTCCACCCTGGAGGTCTCTTTCTTTCTAGTCTCAGAAGGGAGGTCTGGTCTTCAAGGACCAACCAGAGGATGCCCTCAGAATTTTAAAATGTTCTCCTCTTCTGCATCTCGGCACAGACTGTTACAAACGTTATATTGACACAGGGGTATATTGTACATTTCTGAAAATGTGCATCTGCATGCATATGTATACGCGACTACAGAAGAAAAGAGTTAAGATCACAGTAGGTGTGGACTTGCGGATTTCATCTCATCGCACCACATCTATCCACAGGATGGCTTTGAAGACGCTCCTAGCTCTAGACCAGAAGTCTCATTTATTAGTGGAGAGGAGAGCAGTTGGGTTCATCTTCCTTCTGTGGGTAGTTATTTCCAGGAAGCTCTTGTTTATTAAAGATAAATAAAGAGGATGTTTCAGTGGGAACTGTTTTAAGGGGAGGCAGAATAGAGAATTAAGAGGGAAGATAGGAAATGCTCATGGGGTCAGATGATTGAGCAGTCCTAGCTCCACTGGTTCCTGAATGTCTCATCTTTTATTCTGTTCCAAGACAGCTGTTGGAACCTGTTGCTTTTTCTTTTTCTTTTTTTTTAAATTTTATTTATTTATTTTATTTATATTAGTGCACCGTAGCTGTCTACAGACACACCCAGATCCCATTACAGAAGATTGTGAGCCACCATGTTGTTGCTGGGAATTGAACTCAGTACCTCTGGAAGAGCAGTCAGTGCTTTTAACCGCTGAGCCATCAGATATTTCATGCTGGCTAATATTTTACGGAGCCGGCCTAGGGGAACTGGACCAGTCTCCCCTGGAGCTAAGAAAATAGTGTTTCTAAAAAGAAAGCAGTTCTAATTCAAAGATGGTGGATCTGGTGACAGCACAAGTATTGGTTTCCTTTAAAGCCTGAAGTCGCTGAAGTGGGCTTGGGAATATGGGTCCAGAGGACTGCCAGTCTAAGCCAGCTAGGTACGAATCTGTTGGCCCTGCCCTTAGGCTGCAGAGAGGCTGTAGGTCTGCTAGGGGGCTAAAATGGATTAATAAGAAACCTGTAAGAAATGTAAGCAGATGAAACGGCAAAGAGGAGAGCTCTGGAGGTTGTTCAGGTGTGAACTGAGGTTTCTGAGTTTGTACTGGGGATGCCTTTGTACACAGTGAGGAGGTCCCTCCCCAAGTTGCTCTTGTTTTGCACAAATGCCGCGGGCACCGTGGGTCTCAGTAGGGACGGAGGCTGTGGGTGCTCGGGCATTTTTGGGGCGAGGGACACTCAGAATCAACAAGACAGGGAGGAAAAAAGACTCAAAATCAACCATGGAAATCAAACAGTGTGCACACACCAGCCTTCCATTACCGAAAAGCGGCACTCTGACCCGGCGTGCTCAGTTTTAAAATACGAATCAATGGAGTCAGATCCCATACTACACTCCGGGGACAGAGTTTTAATGTAAACGTAAAATATGCTTGTAATAATCACTTGTGGGCCCTGAAGCGCCACTCGAATCTCTGTTTAATTATAGGGCATGAGAGGAGTATTACCAGCTAATTAAACCCCATCCTATTTGTAATTCCCCGCTCTGCTGCTGCCGACTTTCAAACGCGAAATTGCTTTCTTCTTAATGCTCTTACATATGATTTTCAAAAACACGAATGAACCGAAGAGAGAAAGAGGGCGAAAGGGGGGCGGGGAAGAAAGGAAGAAAAAAAGGGAAAGAGCCTCAGGCCCTGGCCCAGAGTCAAATGGGCATCCGGAAGAACACAGGCCTGGCCTTCAGCCGGGGGCTGCGAGAAGCCGCCTCCTCTGGGTTCTGGACTTTCTATTTCCGCTCCTTTCCCGGAGGAATTCCACCCGGCTCCGGGGCGTGGGTCCAACAAGCCCCTAGGGGGAGAAAGGAGAAGAGTGAAGGCCGGGCCCGGAGTCAGTGCCCACTGGGCAGCATCTGGAGGCCGGAGCGGGATGCAGGCGAGGGGGATGGAGCGACGCCGGAGGAAGTGAGCTCACCCTGGAGGGAAGGGGAGGAAGGAGGGAAGGGGACTGGGCCCTGCGCCGGCGTCTGGAGAAGAAGCGGCGAGCCCCAGACCTGCGGCCTCAGCTCTCCCAGGGGACTCTTTTGCCGGGGACCATGGGTGCTGCCGATCCCTTGACTTCGGAGCTTCGTGATGGAAGTTGGAGGTCAGCAGGACGCAGCCGGTTTTTGGCCATTCCGTTCTGATTCTGATTCTCCTTGTGCATCCCTCCCTGTTTTTCTCCTAGAGCTTCCGTTTGCTGTTCCCAGGAACGTGGAGTTATTTGCATGAGAAAGCCAGTGACTGCAGGGCTTGCGCTTTTGAATAGTGACTGAATACTTGTAGAGACAGAACGATTTGCTCTGGGGTCTGTTTTGAAACCTGGTACCAGCTGTACCATTCGCAAGCACTTGTATCCTGGCCTGGCTGCGGTGATGCAGCCTGAAGTCTTGTGCTTGTAAAAAGGTCTTCAAACTGGGGAGAACAAGCCCGCTGGGGGAACAAAAGTGCCTGCATTTGTCTCTTGGGGTGGCGTTCTCTTCCCTCGCTTCCTCGACTGAATGTGGAGGAGTTGCCTCCAGACTCTTGAGCACAAGCGGCAGGAATGCCCAGGGATGTGAAAGGGTTGAAAATAATCTCGCATTGCACCTATGTGCTCTTCTGCACGGAGATAGGGGTGGGGTGGGGAGGAAGGTGTTGTGTCTTTATTCCCCCATCCCCCAAGACAGAGGTGGAGCGGAGGGACGGAGTCACGCCTCTCGAGGATTGTCGATAAGGTGGGAGGTCTGGCTCCCTCTGTTGCCTGAGGTAGGATTTGCTGAGACCCAAGGTCGGAAAATCAGAACCCCTCTAAGTGTGTTGGAAGCAGAGGTATTATTGTCAAAATTTGGGGGAGCCTTTTGTCTACAGGGCACCCCCTCGGCAGCCAGGTTTGGGTGCTCTAGCTCTAGGGTTGATTTGGAACTTTTCCATAAGCTTAGGGGCTCGCATTCAGCTTTCATCTCCACATGAAAAAGTATGAGAAAGACCCCAGATACTTTTCTTTCCGGGCCCTTGCTGGATTGACAGCTTTTTGTTTTGTTTTTTTTTTTTTAGGATAAAATATTGTTTTCATCTTTTGTACACATTCATACATAAGATGCAGCTGAGGAGTAGAGGAAGCAGGGCTTTACCCCCAGCTGTCGCATGGGTCCCCATCTGCCACCAGAGCGCTCACTTCTTTTCTCCCCCCTTTCACCTCCCCCCTTTCCTCTGCTTTCCTGTTCACAACTCCTGGAGCACCACAAAGGGGCTTAGGGATTCTGGGTCCTTCAGGCCAACCAGAGTCCCCCCCACCCCCGCCTGCTTGGAAAGGCTCCATTTTCCCACAGTATTTCACATCCATATTACTTTTCACACCCTGTCAGGCAATAATGACACGGAACCTGCTAAATACTTCCATGCACCCAGCCAGGCCTCCCACAGCACTCCAGATCCCGAGGAGCGGTCTTGCAGTCTTGAAGACCGTTGCTTTCTTCTCCCCTCCTCAGACTGACCACCCTGCCCCAGCTTAATAAAGTGCTGGGCACACAGGTCTAGTGAAAGTCTTTTTAAAGGGGTAGGAATGCCCAGCCATAGGAAGAAAGGGCTTGGGGGACAGGTGTGGCTTCCCTTAATAGCTGACATTAGATTGATGACTTAAAAAAAAAAGTAACAGCGCTGGCTTTGGCATGAGCAAAGCCCTGGATTCTCTCTCCAACAGCCATAAATACATAAATAAATAAACAAAGAGGGCCACGCTGCAGTCCTTATTGTGGGGGAGGTGGAACCTAAACCTCCTTATTAATATTTTGTGGCCATCCTTTCCCTTCATGGGCACCAGGCACAGTGGACACTAAGGGACTCTAAGGGGGCAGAATGCAGTGTCCCCCACCCCTTTTCCTGGTCCCTATCTGCTATAGCCATGAAGGCTGGAGAAAGAGTGAGGTCACTCTAGAAACTCGGGGATGGGTGAAGAATGAAGGTATTTAGATCATCTATAGCACCGGCATCCGAGAGACCACCTATGGTGCCTATGGACCTGGGATGGAACATTATACACCTCTGTACTAGTCCTGTCTTCTCAGGAAACTACTCAGTCTGCCACCTTAATAGGTCTGCTGGCCTTTGGGTGTCAGTGGAAGGGCTTCAGGGAAGTTAGTGCTCCTCTACAGCTCCTCCACAACCCCACCTCAGTTCTTCCATTTGTAAGAGTAATAAAACCTGCCCACCCCGACCTTCAGAACACAGAGGGAAGGAGCTAACTTTTAATGAGCGCCTATTAAGTGCCAAACAGTTTACAGGCTTATGTTGTTTAAGCTTCACAAGCTACAGGGAGGACATTTCTAAATGCTTTATGCCCAAAAGGACATGGTGGCAGTATAAAGAGAACAGGCCTAACTAGAGTATGTGCACCCAAATAAACTCCCAGATTCCTAGGACAGGATGGCTTTCAGAGTATTGTAGGCTGGGCTAGATCTCCTGGTCACATGGAGGACTTGAAATACCTTCCATGAGCATCTTCCGCACACTCCTAGAGAGATGGAAATCCTGTCCTAAGCACTTGAAGATTTTTGTGACACATTTTAAATTCTAGTTCCCACATGCTGACCCTAACGCTAATGGCAGAGTCATTTACTCATATCTCTCATCAGGAGAGGAACCCAGAGTCTAATGGCTCCCCAAAGAGTTACTTTGTATCTCCTCACCATTTCATTGGAGTTGATAGAAACTCAACTTGGACTTGAATTTCTGCTCCTGACTTTTAAACTGAGCCCAAAGCTCCCTCTTCAGCCTGGAAGCTCAAAACTGGAGAAGCCCAAAAGGCAGTTAACTTGGCTCTGATGTACAAACGCTACCTCAATATTTTTTTCTCTTTTCAGGGCCAGAAGTTTGCCCGGTAAACAGAAGGGATTATCTACTCCAAACTGGGGGAGAGCAGAGTGTGAGATTCTGGAAGCGAAGCCCTAGGAGGTGCTCTTCCCAGTGTGTGTGTGTGTGTGTGTCTGCAGTTTTACTTGCCAGCCTTATGCAGTAGTTGCTTCAACACTGGCAGACATCTTTCTTATCTAGAGAGGGGATCTATGCAGATAGTGCTTTAGGTCCTTGGTTTAACGAGTCTGTGGAGAATAGGGAGACAGACACAGAACTTTGAAAGCTAGAAAGGAAAGCAAGTGTATGCCTTCAGGGAGAGGTGGTATGACCTGAAATTTCTTGAAGGAAATTATTCCCTCTTTTTTTTTTCCATCCCTGCAAAGATATGGTCCCTGTACATATCTGCACTCTCTAGCTATCAGCCGTCACCTTATATTATGTGGATGAGGATGCCTGGTGTGTGTGTGTGTGTGTGTGTGTGTGTGTGTGTGTGTGTGTGTGTGTCCAGCTCACGCTCGCAGCTCGCATGCACGCACTTCCTAAATTTTCAACTAAACCTCTTAGGCCCTAGTTATTCCCCTTAGCAGTGAGCCAAACCTGGAGAGGGCTGAGTGCTTATTTACTTTTTAATCACAAGAGACTATATTAATTCATTTTATAGTTTCAATGGTGGGAAGAGAGAATATGGTGACTTATTTTCCTCAACTCACAAATACTGATTCTCTAGCTCAGCTGTGACGTTAAGGATGACTGGCAGGCAGGTGGAAAATGAAGTTCAGGAAGGTTCTCATCTGTGATGGGTTCTGCTGCTTCCTGGCAGTGGTGACGGCATAGGCTGAAGATTCAAAGCCCTGAAACTGGAAGATGCTAATTTAAATTAAACTCTATCTTCCCTTCTCTCAAATTGGCTTCCTACGGGCACTCCAACTCTCTGGAAACAAAAAACCAAGACCACCAAAAGGGAAATTTAAAGGAGCCCAAGAAACCATGAAGAGAAAACTGGAAAGTAAAGACTTGCCCAACGTATTTGAAAGCGTGCAGAGTTTTGCCCGGAGTTCCCGTAGCATACTCTCACTCTTCTCCAGAAGCTTCGTAGAAGCCAATTTCTTTACTTATATTCTGGATTTTTTTTTTTTTTAGGTTAGGTTAGGTTAGGTTAGGTTAGGTTAGGTTAGGTTAGGTTAGGTTAGGTTAGGTTAGGTTAGTTTTCCTGGGAACTGCACATTTGCAGACTCCCGCGGGCTCTCTACCGTTGGCAGTAGAAAGCCTGCAGTCCAGTCTAGGCACTCCCCTCGGGGTACGCAGGAGCAGGCAGAGCCACTGCCCTCCGGAGATAGAGCCTCTGGGCTGCTGGCTACTGGGATGATCTGAGCCAGAATGATCTTATTGAATTTATTAATGACCAGAGAGATTTCTTAAGCCAAGTCCCCGAAGAAAGGATCCAAAACGAGTAAAACAGTTGCAGATCCTGACTCTGGCAAGGTTGTGAGTCGGGAATCACAGCTCCCTCTCAGCCTCCTCCGGGTGTAGGAGAGTTGATGCTCACTGGTGGGCTCTGCTCTCTGGGGTTTGCGGTCTGCGCCGCTGGAAGGTAATTACTTGAACTATTAGTCTATGCTGCAACACACTGTTGAAGATACTTCTGGTATGCTTCAGAAAACATATTACTGCGTGTTTTTTTTCTTCCGCAGCAGATTTAGCGTAAATCTCTACTAATAATGGTACTGTCCGAAAAGCCGTCGGGAGTGTGGACAGATTCGCCATTCTTGTAAAACTGGTTACTTCTCTAAAAGTCACTCATCCGACTGGGCGGCTGTGGATGGATGTGGTTGGGGTTGGGTCTTGGCTTCTGGACGGATTCGTGGCTTCTTTGTCTATTTTTTCAAAACGGCAGCATTAAATTGCTGCCTCTTGACTGCCTATTCTCACCGCTGTTCAGTTTCTTCGAGTCTTCAGATAAAATCTTGAATCCTGTATTAGGGTGTGGCCTGCCAGACCCACAGTTCCCCCTGACTCCACCCCCTTGCCCCCAGACCCTTGACTATGAATTATAGTCCTCCCCTGGGACCTCACTAGCGCATTCTCAAATATGCTTGCAAATGCATTTCCCAATCTTACTGGGTAAGGTTTGATCTTCGAGGAAGTCCTCATCCTGGTCTCCCACCAAAGGGTGTTTCATGGGGGTTGGATGCACAGATCTCTCTTCTCTGCCTGTTTTCCCGGACAGTTTCAAATCCATGACTAGAGATCGGAGAGACCTGGAGCTGAGTTGGCCACAGGAATCAAGTAGGGACACATGTTACTCTTGCGGGATCCCAAAGCTGCACCCAGAAATGCAGGCTAAGTGGCAACCCCTAGAATTGAGGCTCAGTCCTCAGTCCTGGAAGAGTTTAATTCCACAGGTACTGTGCCCTTTAGATGTGCGCTGCTCCATAAGGCGTCCCGCTTTGAACACCAGGCCTCCTTTTCATTTTTTTTCTCTTGGTAAGGAAAGTAAACATCTTGTTTATATTTCCATAGTGGTCAGACCCTAATTATGCATGATTCCAGCAACATGACTGCTGCAGCCAGAAGGCGCCGGCCTAGGAAGCCGCCTGGAACTTTACATAGATTTTTTTTTCCTGTTTTAAACTTTAGATGGTTTGTGGAGGGTCAGGAACCACAGGCTGAAGGTTAGATAGAAAATGAACTGCCAGGATTCCCTATTTTGGGGGCAGGGGGGAGGGTGGTGATATTTGCCTGAGAAGACAACTACAAGGAGGTTTGCAACTGCCCCTGCCGATGAACAGTCATAGCCTCAAGGACCTAGGTCCACATCTGGTCAGTACCCATCATTCAGCCAGGACTGGGTAAAATCTAAACATGTAAGTCTCAAAGAGAGTGAGGAAAGGAAGCGGACAACAGAACATGGAAAACATCTTTTTGGTCATGTGAACTTTATTGCAGATCAGGATGTTATCTAACAGCTGCCCAAACTTCTGACTCCATGCTCCAAATTCCCACACCTCCCCACCCGGTGTGCTGTCTGCCAACTTGGGGATCCTCTTCCCAGCTTCTACCAGCATCTGGCTGGTTGCATTTGGAGATGATTTACCTTCCTTCAGTTCAACAGACAATGGCTCCCGTGCTCACCTGGGCTGATAGTTTCCTCATCCATTCTCCTCCTGCATAGGAAGCTGGGTCGAGGAGGGGTCAGAAAGAGAAAGGCAAGCTGAGAGTCTAGGCCTCTGGTGCGTGCATTCTCTATGTGCCTTTGATTTGGTCCAGAAAAAAGCATCACAGGAAAAATAATGTTAGTGGGTGCCTGGGCCAGTCTCAAGCACTAGGAAACTGACTTTGTTCCCCTAAAGGCCTGACAAAGATCTGAGCACAGGGTAGGCTACAAAGATGATCCTTATTGGCCTTGGCCCATGGGAGTTCTGAGGAAGAAGGGGCAACTTGTTATTGTTGAGGGAACAAAAGCAGAGGCCCACGAGGACCCACCAATGTTTGTATAGTTCATTTCCTAGTTTCATATGAGAACGGAGAGCATCTCAGGAGGACCCTCTCATACCTTCCACGCAATGCCTCCCCAAACCCCAGTTTCCCCTAAGCAACTCACACCTAATATGGAAGGAGTTAGCTCTAGCTGACTGGTTTAGCTGGTAGGACATTACTTTGACCCTTGTGTGCATTTCTGGACACCAAAAGGTCAGAGGGAGCAGGGCCAATGGGCCGAAGTACAAGCATAATCCAGATGTCTAGGAACATCTGCAGAGACCCGTGTGTAGAAAACCCATTCATCTTGGGTCCACTGAATTTACTCTGTGGCAGGACAGTCTAAGATAAGCCCCCAATGAGGACAGTAGCTGCTACAAGAAGTCTGAGGCAGTCTCCTGGCTGCGCAGCTCCCTGAGTTGTGGAGCTTCTGAATTAAAGGATGTTCTGGTGTTGCCCACCTGGACAGTGTTGTGCCACCAAGCCCTTTAGAAGCAAAGTCTTTTACTTTGGTAATCCAACCACACTTTTTCTAAGCGGGAAGATGCACACAGCCCGGAAGTGCTTGCTGAGACCCGGAAGCACCTGGAGCTGCCCAGTCTCCTCTTTAGGAGGGAGACGTTGGCCACCTCAGCACGTAGAGCCTCAGGTCACCTGGGACCAGTGTTCTGTGTTTGTGATCCTCATCTCCTCTTGTCCCACCCACCTCTGGAATCCATACCGGCTGATTGAGGGAAGGGAAACCTCAGGTCCCTGGTGCAGCCGTGAGTGGAGTTAGTCCTTCATTTTACTTAAGTTGTCTTGGTCTGTCCTGCAGTGGGGCAGAAGGAGGCACGTGGAATACTTTATAATAGGAGCTCGATAACTAAAAACGCACCATAGATTATAGAGTAGATGTATTAGAGATCCTCAGATGGGATTCATAATTCCACACATAATAAAATGTCACCTGTACGCCCTCCCTCCGTCTGCATCTCTGTGGGAAGCTTCCTGTGATTTGGTGTGAGTGTTGGGCACGCAGAGGCTGGGGCACACCCTTCAGCTCCCTGGGGAACCCGGCTCTCCGGTGTCTAGCAGCACCTTGACCCTCTACCCGCAAAGTTGTAAGAAAAATGTTTCAGCTCCAATCTGAGCTGCTTTCCGTAGCACAGGAAACATCTGGGCTGTTTTCTTGCAGCGTTTGGAAAAGCACTTCTGAACTTGACGCTTAGGTGTTCTAGGACCCAGACAAACCTGAGTCTGAAGAGGGTGCGCGGGGTTGGCAACCCTGCCTGGGTACAAACTGGGGATCTAACTGGTGGCAGACAATTGGGTGAAGGACGAATTAAACACTTAGTCCCACGTCTGCGCCTTCTGGCCTCATTGTTTTAATGTCTGTACTACTTAGCCGCAGTTTGAGAAAGAATAATGCCTTTACATTCAGAAAAACTTCAAAGACCTGGGCTTGCTCAATATGGAGCGCACATGGTAGTCTCCGAAGGCCTTGTCTGCCAAAACATGTTTCTCAGGATTTTTCTCTTTTCTTCCAATCTCCCACCCCCCACTTTTTTCCTCCCCAGATGGGAGGGAACCGCAGGCTCAGGTTACCTAGATCGGTTTGCCTTCCCGTGAGGCAGCTAGGGCTATCCCAAAGCATTTCGGGAACAAAATCTCAAGTAAGAAGGGGCTTTGGGTGGACCCGCTCTCCAGACAAGGTGGAGAGGTTGTGAGTTGACCAGGACCCAGAAGGGACTGTGGCAGAGTAAGTGCATCGTCAGATTTATATCTGCTAAAACACATGCCTCTTTCCTGCAGATGCACACTTTCCTGTTGGAAACCACTTTTTAAAATGAGGTTAAAATTCACCAGCAGTGCCTCTTATCTTAGCTCATGGCTCTCACCGTGGAAAATGTTTCCTATTTATCCAATGACAGCCGAATTGACCAAATGAAGACAGCCATCTGTCAATACCCTTTTCAATTTTTGTCTAAGCAGTATCAGTTCAAAACCTTTTGAAACTATTTTCTAGATAACTAGTCCAACTTCCTACCTTCTTTCCTTCCCTCCCTCCCCCTTTTTTCCTCCCTCCCTCCCCTACCCCACCTTCCCTCCCTTCTTCCTTCCTCCCTTCTTCCTTCCTCCCTTCTTCCTTCCTTCCTCCCTTCTTCCTTCCTTCCTCCCTTCTTTCTTCCTTCCTCCCTTCTTCCTCCCTCCTTCCTTCCTTCCTCCCTCCTTCTTCCCTCCCTCCCTCCTTCTTCCCTCCCTCCTTCTTCCCTCCCTCCCTCCTTCTTCCCTCCCTCCTTCCTTCCTCCCTTCCTTCTTTCCTAAGTTATCCAGCGACAGAAGCAGATAGTTGGCTAGAAGTTCAGGTACATTGCTTCAGGAATTGGGTCAAGTAAAACCCCAGAACAATAAGATTCATTAAACTTAACTACTTCAATTTCTGACTTTTCTTGCAGAAGCTAAGACCCCAAAAGGCAATGGTATTTACCCAGGGCACTTTGCTAGGGTGGAGGTGGAAACAGCCTCCTTCCCCCTGCTGACTAAGAGCAGGTCTCACCATCCCACAGCAGCCTGGTGGGAGACATCAGATAGCTTCCTCTCCCTTAGCCCCTTCTATTAAATGATCTGCTTTCAACACCTCTGAGAAAACGATCTCAGGATATTATCCTTCAGCGAATTTACATGCAGAGTTAGTATTAAAGGCAGGGGTGGGTTCTTAGGCCTCCCATTTTAAAGAAGATTCATGCTGTCGCCAGAACATGCAGCTTTTTCTAACACAATATTGATGGTGGTGGGGAAGGAAGCACGGCACACATGGAGCTGATTAACCATGAATCTTATCAAATCTTCCAGCTCTCTAGCAGCATAGAAGATATACACAGAGCCAGTGGGCACATTACCATGCCAGCACTTCCAAAACCTGTGCTTCAGACCCACTTGCCACCAACCTACTGTATTCAAAAGCCAGCCATTTTCTCCCAGTTTTGATCTGGTCTGTATATATAAGTATACATGTAAAAACATATAAAATATATATATGCCCTTAAATATAAAAATTAATTTTAAATCTAGATGAACTTTGACCCATAAACCAGAATTCTTGCCCCATTTTCTCTTTATTTAACAACATTTAATCAACCTTTTGCTCACATCTGGTGGAAGGTAGAGCTTGAGAGTGGATTTTAGGAGTGCCTTAGCCCCTTATCCCACAGATGAGATGCAGGGCCCAAAGAGGCTTCCTCAGGTCACCCGGCTGGAAATCCCAGGTTGGCTTCCTACACGGTATCACACTCTTTCCAGAAATTTATTACAGATATGGGGCCTACTAGTCTCTGTCGTAAGCTTATGTCAGCATAGGTGACATCTCTGGCTACCTCTCCCTGCCACTCCAATAATCTATAGGCCTTACATGACTTTCTATTTCAGATTATAAATAATAGGTACAGAATGTAATGGCTTTTTATTCAGGAGCATGAACTTAAAGCAGAAATCAACCACAGTGCCAGCACTTGGGTCGTCGTCGTCTTCCTCCTCCTCCTCCCCCTCCTCCTCCTCTTCTTCCTCCTCTTCCTCCTCCTCTCCTCCTCTTCTCTTCCTTTTCCTCTTTTTATTACTACTATTATTAATTTTCTTCATTTTCTTCTTCCCTTCTCTCTGTGTCACTGTGTGTGTGTACGTGTGTGTGTGTGTGTGTGTGTGTGTGTGTGTTTCATTTTGAGACAGTGAGTGTTTCACTGTATAGACCAGGCTCACAGGTCTATACACAGACCTCACAGACATCCTCTGCCTTCTGGAGTACTGGGATTAAAGGTGTGTGCTACCGTACCCAGCTAGAATGGTATTTCTTTAAAGATACTAGCTCTGCTGTGTAATTCAAAACCTTTCAACAAAGTTATGGGTTCCCTGGTGAGAAGTACAGCAGCAAATCTTTTTTTTTTTTAAACTGAAGTCCTAGATAAGAAAGATAAAAATCACCAGTAAAGTCAAATAAGGAGGGAAAGTAAGTAACACACCATTCGTAATAGTATTCAACTGATGCTTCTCAACACACAACCAACTCCCAAATTACAATAGTGGGGGCAATTGGAGGAGCTAGCAAGGTTGACTCACCATGAGGATGACATCATAAAGCTCTCTTGCTTGCACTGGGGGACTATCTTCTGTGAGAGCATGGTTCAGGGAACTGCCTTCAAGCTTCCTCTTTTGCCCTGGTTGACCTTGACTAAGCAGGATTCATGCTGCTTGACTGGAATCCAAACTGTGTCAAGGAGCAGTTGGAATGCATAGGGTCAGGTATCTTCCCTGCTCTGAAGTTCTTTCCCTTTAGTCATTTCTGTGGATGACTTAGAAGCTGAAAGGACCTGAGCAGGACCAGGTTTCATGGACTCTCTTCATCAGAGACCATAAAATGTGGATGAGTTGCCCAGTCCCAAGAGCCACTGGCAGATGTCCTAGAATGACAGATGTTAAAAGCCCTGCTATTAGGAGGGCAGACTGGCTGCTTACACTGGCCATAGGAGAACTGACTGTTGGAAGGATGAGAGCAAAACTCAGGACCTGTCACTTAGCTTTGCCTGGTTCCTCTTGCCTCTGTGCATCTTGTCTTTCTCTGGTCCCTCTTGCCTCTCTGTGTCTCTTGCCTTTCTCTGGCTTCTCTTGGCTGAGTGCCTCTTGCCTTTCTCTGGCTTCTTGCCTCTGTGTGCATTTGCCTCTCACACTTCCCTCCTGCATCAGACTTTATTCTGTTTCAAGAGTCAGCCTGCCTCTCCTGGAAATCCTACACTAAGACTCAGGGGTGTGTCATTTCTCAAGGAAAGTTGCTTGAGGGTAGTAGAATATTTCTTTTTGTTTAGTGCCAGGTACCGAGTAGGTATTCATCACACGCTTGCTGACTAGGATGACGCTCACAGTTGTGTAGTTTGCCATCAACATTTGAGGGAAGCAATTTTCCTGAACCTTGGTTTTCCTGTGGGTAAAATGTGTGTGCAATTGACAACAGCCCCTAACATTGTTTTTATAAATGAAATCTGATTGCAGAAGTCTTTGTTAATTAATTAGCAATGTATGTGTGACATTATGATATGCAGATACATATTTCTCTTGTGTGTATTCATCATCACACCTGTACTAAGTGTACACATATTATTTACCTCTGTGTATGTATTTCTAGCATTCTAAAATGGGTTGAAAAACAAACAAGCAAACAACAACAAAAAAAGCACTCAACATTTCCTTCTAAACCCTACCTTTTAAAAGGGAGCAGGCTTTTTTTTTTTAAGAACCCATCATAATTCCTTTGTTTCCCCTTTTCTTGGTGGTAAGGGTTGACCCCAGGGCCCAGGGCATGTGAGGCAAGCACTCTACCAATTTAGTTTTATATGATAACTCCTTTCTGATTCCTATTCCACACTTTAGATAAAGCAGTCTCTGCCATCTCTAGCTGTCGCTCTGTGAGACTGTTTCATCCATCTGCTTAAACACAAACTGCTAATTTATAAGGCACTAGACGGCTAATAAAGATCAGTTACCATTTCTCTATGACTTAGTAAACCTTCCTGCTATAATATATCACCGAAGGAGAAGGATCAAGCTTTTCGTTTAAATTCCTCACTAGTCTCTTGGAACAATTAGGGCAAGCATTATGCCCATTACATTCATGAATTAACAAGGTACCAGGTTGGAGAGCATGGAGGTGGGGGGAGTGGGGATTCCTTTAGCCTGGTTCTTTTTCACAGTGGGAACTGAGTGGAAAGTAATGTGGGATCATAACCCTGGGATCCCCTTTCCCTTGTCCCCTTTTGGCTCCGCAGAATGTCCATACTTTATGTTATGTGGCGCTTTACTTCTTATAATGCCTTAAGTACCACAGTTAGCCTTGCACTACTCACAATGTGTAATATGTGGTGAGGGCTGGGGACGTGGAGGGGGTAGCTCTCCAGCAGACTGACATGCCTCGTGCATAGGTGGATGTCGTTGGGTTAAGGGGTCCGGCTGCGAGCACCGGCTTTGTGGAGAGGAGAGAGCGAAGAGCGCCCCAGCTTATCCCTGGTCGCCTGCTGATGTTGGTACTGGGAAGGAAGGAGCCCGCTCTTTTCCACCTCTACCTCCCGCCTTGTGTTCTTCTTTAAAAAGCCAGATGGCGCCAACTCACAAGTCGTTCACTCAGTAGCGGAGGGCTCCAGGGCTGGCTTAGAGAGAGAGGGGGCGGGTGGACCCTCACGACTGGGGCGGGAGCTTTCTCCCCACCTCTGCAGACACGGGCTGGCTTTTCCCTTTTTTCTTCTCCCACACCCCTCGGAAGATGCCGACAAGCCCAAAGGAAAGCGGAGTGTCCTGTGTGCCACATGGAACTCGGGGAAAGGAAATGATTAAAGCCGTGAGGTTTCCTGGCTCTTCGTGGTGTTTACGGTGGGTTTTGATTTGGGAAGAGAGCGAGGAGAGGTTAGGGCCGGTTGCCATCTGCCAGCGTCCTGAGTCTGTCTGGGCTGCAGATGACATGGGGGGGGAGGGGGTTGGCGGCACGCGCACTCGGTGTGCACATTCCGAGTGGGTGCAGGAGCGTGTCTCTTAGTGTCTTGTGTGGTGGTTTACCTGGCAATACGTGCATGTTTATAAAGAAGAGATCTTCCAGCTTCAGAAGGAGGAGTTTCAGGTTCTTTCACGCATCTGAAGAGCTGCATCTTTCTAAAGTGCACACATTTCTTTTCCAAACACCATTTAAAAAAATTGTAGTGTTTCCAGTCTTCGAACATTGTAAATTGACAGGAATAGGGGAGAAACACCATCATTAAACACTTACGTCGATTAATTTGGTTTAAAACAAATTGCAGAGTGAAAATGCTTGTGAAATTTTGGAAGTAATTATTAGTGTTGTCATGACATTTGGACATTGCAACTATAGACAATCATGAAATCTGAAATTAAGATAAACTTAATAAAAGTCATTTTTAAATGCATTGGAATGTTGTGGGAATAGAATCGGCGTATGGTCTATAGCTATCTTAGGATTTTAATTTAAATGACAGAAAAACATACACCAACACATAAAGCACTCAGCAACATTAATAAGGACATGTGTTGTTGATTTTTGAAAAACAATACTGTTGGTCATGGGTTTACTGCAGTGCGCACTTTGGAGCGATGTCTTTCTTCCTTTCTTTCTTTTTTAGAGCAGTGGTTTTCAAAACAAAGGTTGACAACTATTTGTCCATCTTGAAATCAATACTGTAAGGAGAAATAGCTGGTGTCAGAAATTTTGCAAAAGATACTAGGGTCTTGGGGTTGGGGATTTAGCTCAGCGGTAGAGCGCTTGCCTAGCGAGCGCAAGGCCCTGGGTTCGGTCCCCAGCTCCGGAAAAAAAAGAAAAAAGAAAAAGATACTAGGGTCTTAGCTGCTGGTAGAATGGCTGCGGGCCATGTGAGCTAGTACTTCAGAGACTGTCTGTTCTACAAGGGTGAAGACTGTTTCTACTGCTCCTTCAGCCCCTCTGCTTCCGTGTGGAGAAGCAGGTACTGTTCCCATTGCTCAAATCCCAGGGCGCTGATTAAAACACATCTACTCTTTTCTGGGAGTTGCCCTTCTAGACTTGACCTTGAGAATGGCAGCCCTTTCCCTGCTTAGCACATTCCAGATGCTGAGGTTGCCTGGCTGAGCTAAGACTCAAATTGGGTGTGGCCTTCTGTGTCTCTCTTACCCTACAAATGTTCGAAGCAAATGGCTTCGGGTTCCTGTACCATTCTCTTAGCTGGGGGGAAAGGAGACTCATGTATGATCTTGGTCAAGAGGAACACACTGCCCACAGACTCCATTTTAGGGTTCCTAGTGTTCTGACTTGAAGAATATGCTGGTTCCCCCCTGCTACCAACCTAAAAGGCATCATTGCTACTTTTCTAGTATTCCAGGAACGCATTTTTCCTAGTAGCATATGCTTGTAAGAGTTAGAAGGTAACAGAATTGCCTAAATGGCTGGGGACTGATTCGTGGACACAGTGGATAAAGGAGTTTTTCACCTAGTCTATTATCCTGTTCAATCAATGTGATCTGCCCCATGGCATGGCACATACACTCCCTAGAGACTAAATATATGGTAAAAGCAAAACAAAAGAAAACAACAAAACAAAAACAAACCCAGAGCTCTCATTTCTGAATCAGTAGGTCTGAGGCAGAGCTTAAGAATCTGCATTTCTTATAACTTCTCAAGTAATGCTAAGGCTGGTCCAAGGAACAGACATTCAGAACCACTGCCATTTATCCTCTTAAGAAGATGTGATTGACAGGGCAGGGTGAAAGTGTTCCTGAATCCTTCCATACTCACCTCGTGCTAAAGCTAACAGCAAGTCCTGTGCACAGGAAAACTTCAATGGAGGGGAATAAAGGCTTCCAGAGGGATTTGGGTACAGTAGAATTTTATCACTCTATGTATCTAAATGAACACACCAGAAATATAAATCTTAACACATCATAAACTGTTCATTTTTGTCTCCTGTTTAGTCTTGTGTATTTTAAAGCCTAGGGGGAGAATCAAATCAAGATAGTGCAATGGAAGCTTAACCAATGGCAACTCTGTTACATGAAGATAATATTTACCACTGTGCTGCAGAGGGACAGCCACTCTATAGGAAATGGGAGCTGTGGGCGGTGCATGAATGCTGCTGACTTTCTGCCAAGATGTCCTGGCTCCCAAGGCCTGGCTCCTGTGGCTTCCTAGTGCTGGGCTCTGCTCTGGCTGCTGAGCCTCAGAGGAGACAAACGGGGTCGTTGTGAAATCGCTGCTCTTAATGAAGCGTTTCTTGAACCTGAAGTGTGTGAGGAAATTACTCTCAAAGTGAGATGAGAAATTCATCTGTTGAAAAGTTGTTGACCTTTCCAGGATTACTTTTTAAAGAATAGATTTGTTTTATTTGACACTCTGGGTATTTTTTAATAAAATGTAACAGCCTCAAAAAAATTATCCAGTTTGTTTCATGTTCAGCAGCCTGGACTATCTAAACTAAGTCCATGAAATGAGCATCATTATTGGCAAAATATTGTTGCAAAAATTGGCATGGACTATTTTGAAGTGTCAGACTTCCAGGCGCTATTTCAGAGTTGGCAAGAGTCAAAGGCTTTTTATTGATTTAATGACATTTCTTTTCCCTTATTGTCCCCATAATCACCTGCTTTATGAACTGTGGCTAGAGTAGATGTTGCAACTGGTAATTTTCTTAGAACCCAAATTCATTTATATTTTTCTGTCTTTTGATTTCCATCATTTCTTGGAATTGTTAGTGGATGGAGCAAAAAGAGAATACATTATAAACAATTCAAACAAACCCAAAACAAAATTCCTTGGACCTTTTACAGATACCGCACATGCAAATAACTGTGGCTCTGCGTTCCGACAGCATCGAGTAGGGACTGCATTTTCCTCATTAACCTCTTTCTTTACCAAGCAGTATTGTTTTTCAAGCATGTTTTTTATCTAAATCCAGGTTGACATCTTAAATGAATTCACATCAACTCAATACAGATGAGGAGGTACAAGAGCTTCTCCTTTTGACCCCAGCATTTGTGCAATCCTAGCTGGATTGTTCCCAAGTAGGAATGCCTACTATTTTAGAATGAAGTCTGCAGATAGATTATATGGCTTGCCCAACCACCAACAACCACTGGACGTGCTCAGTATGCTCTTTCCTTTGTCCTGCATTGCTGAGGGGAGAAACCAAAAAGGACAGTTTGGAACATACACCTCAGGATGAGCATGGATTTTTCTCCTTATAGCAAACTATTTATAGAGGAGATATTTTGGTTTCAATGATAAGAACTTCAAACACAGGGCAACATTCAATTTATGCAGGTACTCAATTCTGAGCTTCACCACCAACCAAGACTTGGTTATGTAATCTATTTTCAACCACTCATAACTAGTACTAGGATTCCTATAATTATATAATGTATAAATACATAGATAATATCTACACCTTTCTCTGAAGCAATGGGGATTGTTTTTTCATTTCTCCAAAAAGTCAACAAGGCTGTTAAAGAAGAATTTAGGGCATGTTGTTCAGTGTGTGCTTTTTAGGCAACAAGGACCTGGATTGAAGTGTCAGCACAATAAAGGAGGCAGAGGCAGAAACAGATAAGAACAAAGGAACCTGTTGGTGGTGTGGGGTGTGCTGGTTCCTGCCTTTAATGCCATTACTTGGGAGGCAAAGGCAGGTGGATCTCAGAATTAAAGGTTAGCTTTGTCTACAGAGTGAGTTCCAGGACAGCCAGGCTAACTACACAGAAGAAACCATGTCACAAATAACAGGAGGAGGAAGAGAAGGAGAAGGAAGAAAAGGAGAAGAAAAAGGAGGTGGAAGAAGAGGAAACAAAGGAAGGAAATAATTTTCCAAGCAGCAGGAATGTAACCTGAATTTTAAAAAATAATCTTTTATGAACTCATACGTGAATCTGTGATTGTTACTCTAATACAGAGCAAAAATAAGTGTTGCTTTTGGTGCTGGTATCTGAGAAAAAATGATGAAATATTTTTGTTCAGTTAGGCAAAGTCTATCTGAAAAAAATCAACAAGGTGTTAAAATAACACTCAGTCTAGGTTAAACCTCTCAGCTTGGGAAACCCTCTGTCAAATGTCTTTACCCTGCTCTCAGCTCTGTCAGTTCTTTGTTCATTTTGTCATCTTCTTATGCACTGTTTTCAAAAGTCCGTGATCCTAGCTCAAGATGGCATGAGTTAGAGTTGGAGAATGAACACTCGCCCTCTTAGTGAACACAATTCTAAAACACACCCTTTAATGTTATTTGACGCCATTTCTCTACATGTGCATTCTACTGAGAGTCAGATGAAACCATACTGCAAAACTAAATTATTGACAGAATGCTTGTGATTCCAAAAGGGCCCCCTGCTTGACTGAAAGCAGTTGCTGTGCTTTAATGTGAGAATGTCCCTTCCCCTGTCTGTCGGTGTTTGTAGATTCCTACAGGTCCCAGCTTTGGACTTCAGCTGCCCAAGCAGCAGTTCCTCCATAGCCAACTCAAGGCAGCTTATGACTTGAGTTTTAGAACTCTCTGCTTCCTGACTTTCCTGAGTGAGCATCCAGGAAAATCCCACATTTGAGCTCCTCCTTGGCCATCTCTAATGCAACTTCTATCCCTTCTCGGCCTTTTGGCTAATATCAAGTGTAGTATCTAATGAAACTTCTTCCTGCATCCACATCATGTCCAGTGACACAGACAAAACATCTGAGTCGTACTTGATGCTTCCTCAAATGTGTTGACTCATGCCAAACTCAGCCAAACCTTCTTCAAGATCCCTTACAAGCTTCTCATTTCAAGTCACGTGACTGTAGGAGCCATTTTCTGTTTGCTTCTCACTGTCTGCTTAGCCAACATGCATTCTGCCTTTGAGAATGATATCAAAATCAGCTCTGCCACTGACCAGAAAGAAGGTCTTCTGAGAGCAGATAAAAGTAGCCTTATGGGGGGGGGGGCTGGAGAGATGGCTCAGTGGTTAAGAGCACTGACTGCTCTTCCAGAGGTCCTGAGTTCAAATCCCAGCAACCACATGGTGGCTCACAACCATCTGTAATGAGATCTGATGCCCTCTTCTGGTATGTCTGAAGACAGTGACAGTGTACTCACATAAATATAATAAATATATCTTTTTAAAAAAAAGTAGCCTTATGGGAAACTGAATTGCTTACTTAACCATCTCCCTAATCTGCTTTGTCTTGCTATAGACAAATGCTATAGATTGGATAATTTATAAAAATTAGGAATTTACTTGTCTTATGATATTGGAGATTTGAAAGTCCAATAGTATGATGCCAGCATCTCAATAGTGTTTCTGTTCTGTGTCTTCTTATAGTAGAAGGCAGAAGAAGAAGGGGGGCAAATAAATTCATTAGCTTTATACTAAATAATTTCCCAGATTAGAGCATTATTTCATTAATGAAGTCAGAGACATAAGGACCTATAAAATAACTGTCAAATCCATGAACATGAAGGCACACATTCACAACATATTAATGGTAACAATTAGAATGCAAAACTTTAAGTATTTCTGTTGTGTGTCAAGTGTGATATGTGATAAGAAATAATTTTTTTTTCTTTTTTTCGGAGCTGGGGACCGAACCCAGGGCCTTGTGGTTGCTAGGCAAGCGCTCTACCACTGAGCCAAATCCCCAACCCCAAGAAATAATTTTTACACATTGAGTATATTTGACATAGCAATTGCTTCCTAACCAATACAGAACTAATGGCCTGAAAACTCACTACAGTAGGGAGAACAATTGTTTCCGTGTATTTACTTCCTTTGTCAAATTTGTGTCCCAATTAATAAGAAAAGTCTCAAGAGAAATACCGTTCCTTGTTATTTAGAATTTCAATAACTAATTCCATGTTTTATGATTGTTTCCAAGGGCTTTGACTGTTTGGCACCATCTTGTTTAAAGATGTTAGAGCTGTGTAGAGATTCATATCAACAACCAGAAAATAACTCCATGGTTCTGCTTGCCATTATCTTGCTTAGACATGCTACAACTAGATTACTTGTGTTACAGTTTAATAGACTAGAGGAGAGGCATTTTCAAAAAATCTTAATGACGGAGGCTTTGACTATTCAGACATCTGTCTTATTTTCTAAATTCAGAACATCTGATAAATTCGTGCTTTCCTCAATTAGTGTTCTCCACTTTGACTGCACATGACAATATCTCTATTTTCTTTTTTTTTTTAAGAGGGGTGAGGGTGTAGTTCAGTGGTAGGGAACGTTCCTGGCAGGCACACAGCCCTGGGTTTCAGCCCAGCAATGCAAAAATAATCAGATAAATTGAGTTGTTTATCACGGCCCTTGCAAATAACCTCAGCACTGGGAAATTGAGGTAAAAGGATAGAGTTGAGGTCAGCATGGGCTACATAGCAAGTCCCTGCCTCAAAAAAAAAAAAAAAAAAAAAAAAAAAATCAAAAGCACAACAAAGGGGGAAAATGGCAGGAAGCCTTGATCCCTTACTAATTAAAGCAGAATCTCTCTGGGTTGGACTCCAGATGTCATTGTTGTTATTTCTAAGTGCCCCCAAGTGATTCAAATATGTAGCCAGACTGACAGTCACTAACCTACATGAAAATGTCATCTTTCAGAAGGGAGAGGAAGTGATGAGGAGGGTTAACACCCTGCTTCTAATTCTGGCCAACTAAGAGGCTTTGAATGGAAAAATCAGAAGTGACAGGAACCTGGACGAGGGCCACCTGGCCATCAGAAAATTCCAGAAGGATGTCGTCACTGCCAGACACACTGTTAGACGGAGCTTAAGAAAATTTCAGGAAACCATAAAAAACCTGACTTTCACACCCTTCTCTGGAATTCCAAAGGGACAAGGAGACATTCTGCCAAATAAAATTCTGATGCTACCATTTCGAATGGCAAAAAATTGGGATGGGTGAAACCTCTAAAGAGGTAGCCAAAAAGATTAGTGTCTTCCATCAGGAAACTGAGCTAAGATATATTGGGAAATGATGTGTCTCAAAGTGTGAAGACAATTTGGGGTTAGGGGAGCATGAGTTCAAAACAGATTTTCCTGGGATGTGTGAGAAACGACTCCGACAGCCTGTGCCCATAAGGCGGCTGCATCCACGTAGCTCTGTGGAATGATGTCTAAGGCGAAAGAGACAAGGCGAGCACCTCAGGTTACAGCTGCTCTGTACACCAGACAAGGGGTCGTCAGGCAGAATTTGTAAGGAACTGAGGGGAGGATTCTGAGCCAATGGCAGCTGAACTAAAAAAAGTGCAAACATTGGTCTGGAAACAACAAACCAGAGTGTTAATAGAATGTGCAGACAAAATTGCTTTAATCTTTGAAAAAAAAAAATACGGAGAATGAGAGAGGTTCCCAGACTCCGCCCCACATCTTTGTTTTTTTAAGGGCAAAGTAGGAAAATTCTTAGAATGGTAGACTTGCAGGTCTGTGATTCAAAAGTTCCAGGATTTACTTTAAAATGCTATTTGAATTTAAGATTTGCTAATTAGATCATAACTAGGATGTAGTTCATGAACAGAGTACAGACAAGTCATAAAATTTTAAATCAGCTTATTTAAATTCAGTCGTTCATACGCTTTAAGATTCAGATAAAAGCAAAGCAACCTTTTGAAGTAGTTACTTAGAGTGTACCAAACCATCCCCGAATCCAGCGGCCCAAGCTTTAAAAATCCAACCCTTTTTGAGCACCAACATGACGCTGTAAGTAAAAAATTCCACTGGACCTCCTTTGATGAAAAACAGCAAGTCAAATGTAGGCACATTAAACATGGCCAATAAAATTACCTCCAGGCTCTATGTATAATATATATATATGTATATATATATATTACATATGAAACATTTCATATATACATATATATGAGACACAAATGAGGACTTATCTACAAGATACCTCTTTATGCACATGCAAAATATTTCAAAATCCAAAACAAATAGGAAGTTGGAAACATTTCTTTTTTTTTCTCCATCTTTATTAAATTGGGTATTTCTTATTTACATTTAAATTGTTATTCCCTTTCCCGGTTTCCAGGCCAACATCTCCCTAATCCCTCCCCCTCCCCTTCTCTATGGGTGTTCCCCTCCCCATCCTTCCCCCATTACTGCCCTCCCCCCAAGAATCCTGTTCACTGGGGGTTCAGTCTTGGCAGGACCAAGGGCTAGGAAGTTGGAAACATTTCTAACCTCAAGAAATTTGCATAACACATGTATCCCCATTAATTTGCTCACAGTTCTACAACTATGGGCCAATATGGTTGGTTCTTTTCTTGGCTTTTTCTGGGATCTTTCTTTCTTTCTTTCTCTTTCTTTTTTCCTATTTTTTTGCTTTAATTTTTATTATATTTTTATTGGTTATTTTATTTATTTACATTTCAAATGTTGTTCCCCTTCTCGGACTCCCCTCTGCAAACCCCCTATCCCATCCCCCCACCCCTACCTTCATGAGGGTGCTTCTCTAACCACCCACCCACTCCCTCCCACCTTCCCACCGTGGCATTCCCCTACACTGGGGAAACAAGCATTCACAGGACCAAGGGCTTCTCCTCCCATTGGTGCCCAACAAGGCCATCCTCTGCTACATATGCATCTAGGTACATGAGTCTCTCCATGTTATTCTTTAGTTAGTGGTTAGTTCTGGGATCTTTCTGAGTTGCTAGCAGTCAAACTGGAGATAATTTACTTCGTGGTGACAGCTTTCCAAGAGAATGACAATGAAAACTTCAAGGATGCTTATTTTTCTCTTGGTGGAAGGAAGTCACAGAATCAGCCCAGATCACTGGGCAGGAAAGCAGATGATACCTAAGGTAGGAATTGCTGCAAAGATTTATGATAACATGTAGCTTATTACACTTATCATAAAAATGCTTGCACACGGGGTTGGGGATTTAGCTCAGCGGTAGAGCGCTTGCCTAGCGAGCGCTAGGCCCTGGGTTCGGTCCCCAGCTCCGAAGGAAAAAAAAAAATGCTTGCACACTATCACACATGGAATATTGTGATTTCAGAGGATTCATGGATCCTTTCAACCCCAGAAAGAAAAGCCTTCAGTCTATTTTAACCAAGAATATATACATACATTCATGTGTGTGAGAGAGTTTGATGTTTATCAAATATATACCAAATATGAAATATATTTGACCATATATTTATATATGTTTTTTTGAGACAGTGTGTGAGAGAGTTTGATATTTATCAAATATATACCAAATATGAAGTATATTTGACCATATATTTATATTTGGTTTTTTGAGACAGTGTATGAGAGAGTTTGATATTTATCAAATATATACCAAATATGAAATATATTTGACCATATATTTATGTATGTTTTTTTTGAGACAGTGTGTGAGAGAGTTTGATATTTATCAAATATATACCAAATATATTTGACCATATATGGTTTTTTGAGACAGAGTTTCTCTGTGTAGCCTTGGCTATCCTGGAACTTACCCTGTAGACAAGGCTAGCCTCTAACTCACAGAAGAATATATTTTAATTATTTATTTAATTAACATTCTGTGAATGTGTATGCTCATGTGCACAAGCACACACCCTGGCACACATGCCTAAGTCAGAAGAGAGTTGGTTTCTTCTACTATGTAGGTCCCAGAGGTCAAACTCAGATAATCAGGTTTGGCATCCAGCACTTTTACCTGGTTATAAATCAGTTATCATATATATATATATATATATATATATATATATATATATATGACCAAAGGAGGAACTAATGATTCTTTTCACTTTGGTTTGGTTTGCTTTGGTTTGCTTTGGTTTGGTTTGGTATAGTTAGGTATAGTTTGGTTTTCAAGACAAGATTTCTCTGTGAAGCCCAGGCTGTCCTAGAACTCACTCTGTAGATCAGACTGGCCTTGAACTCCAAGATCCATCTGCCTCTGTCTCCAGAGTGCTGGGATTAAAGGCATGTGCCACCTCTGCCAAGTGGAGCTAAGGATTTTTTTTATTATTACTTTTATTTTCTTTTTACAGTCCATTCATTACCCTTCATCCCGGTCTTCCCTTCTACAGTTCCTCATCCCATTCCTCTTCCCCCATCTCCAAGAAGATGTCTCACTCCCACTGCCGGGCCTCCCCACTGGAGCCTCAAGTCTTTTGACCGTTAGCCGCAGCATCTCCCACTGAGGCCAGACCAGGCAGTCCTCTGTTGTATGTGTACCGGGGCCTCGGACCAGCTTGTATAGGAACTAAGGATTTTGAAGCATACTGAGACTAAAGACTTGTCTGAATCAAGTAGATGTTTGTGTGTTGACTGTCATCCTGGTTTCATAATTTATAGCTCCATGCCGTGTCCATCACACTCAACTGATATTCATCTTGTTGCAGCAGGAAATGAATCTCAACACAGTAGGAATCATCACTCAATCACATCAGGGTGAGTTACTCCAAATGTATACAATAAAAGATAAATATTTATTTGATTGACACAGTTTGCACAGATAGAAAAGCAAGCTGGATTTAAAAAATAGGTGAAACAATTAAGTGGTTTTGCCAATCTGCAAATTGGCACAGCTGGGGGCAAGACTCTAAGTCTATTTCACTTTTACTCCAAAGGATATCAACACAAAAGGAAACATTGGTTGTAACAAACGATTTGTGACTAGCAGAATTGTTTTCACAGTTAAATTGTTTATTATAAAATTGCATTTATTGGGGCTGCGATGTGCCTCTGTTGGTAGAGTTCTCACTTAGCATGCGTGAAGTCCTAGATTTGATCCCCACCACACATGTGCTCTCTCTCTCTCTCTCTCTCTCACTCTCTCTCTCTCTCTCTCTCTCTCTCTCTCTCTCTCTCTCTTTCTCTAACACACACACACACACACACACACACACACACACACACACTCATGCACACACACAACTCACACACATACACACACACACACTCACTCACTCATTCACTCACAGAGTCATATACTGATGAGAAACCAATATATGTTCATGGAAGAGCTTTCATAGAAGGGGCTGCAGTTTCTACTTTATTGTTGTTCTGTGCTGTTTGTTGAGGCAGGATCTCAGACTTGTGATTCTCCTGCATCAGCTTTCCAAGTGCTGGGACTAAAGGCATGCACCACCACACCAAGGTTAGATTTTACTCATTTTAAAAGTAATTACATTTATCTATTTATTGTATACATGTATGGCTGCCATAGCATACATGTGGGGATCAAAGGATGGCTTACTAGAGTTTATTCTCTCCTACCATGTGGGTCCTAGGGATCGAACTCTGATCATCAGACTTGGTGGCAGAGATGGCTTTACCTACCGGGCCACTGAGGTGGCGATTTGAATGAGAATGGCCCCTCTAGGCTCATATGTTTGAATGCTTGATCCATGATTAGTGGAACTGTTTAGGAAGGATTAGGAGGTGTGGCCTTATTGGAGTAGGTACATCACTGAGAAGGGGCTTTGAAGTTTCAAAATCCCATACCAACCCAGACTCTGTCTCTCTGCCTGCAACTAGTGGATCTCAGCTACTGCAACAGTGCCACATCTGCCTTCCTGCTGTTCTTCCCTGCCATGATGACCATGGACTAACCCTCTGAAGCTGTGAGCAAACCTTCCTTTTGTGAGTTGCCATGGTGATGGTGTCGCTTCACAGCAGTAGAAGAGTAACTAAGATACCTAGGTTTTACTTCTCATTTTTAAAAGTATTACTATCTTTTGGGGTGGGGGTTGATCTCACTCAAACAGATGGGAGAAACTAATAAATTTTTGAAATATCTGATTTTCAGACATTATTCACTCAGTGATGGTGGGTATTGTGGTTTGGATGTGAAACATTCCCTGAAGCTGATATGTTTGAACAGCTTGTGGTTTGCAGTTGGACGTACTGCTTTGAAAGGTATGAATCTTAGGGAGTAGAGCCTTGCTAGAGAGAGCGGGCCACTGGGAGCTGGCAGCAGGCCTTAGGGTTTGATAGCTTGGCCCGACTCTTTAACTCCTGACTATAAATGTAACGTGGCCAGCTATTTCACACTCCTGCTGCCACAACCTCCCTGCTATGATAGACTGTATCCCAAACTGTCAGCCAAAATAACACTTCCCTCCATTAACTGCTTCTTGTTGGGTATTTAGTTATGGCAGTGAGAAGGGAAAGTAATATAGAGGGAGTTGTTTATTTGCTTTTGCTCTTGGTTCTGCTTACAGTACTGAGGGATGGAGTCCATGGCCTTATTCTTGTTACGCTATGGAAGTAAAGGTGAGCTCTTCAGAAAAGCCTTTTATCATAAAAACATACAAAAAGGAAACGAAGAAAAGTGCGGAAAGTTGGAGAATTAGTAAATGAGCATCCTGACCCCGAGCCCTAATGCAGCAATTGTCATTCTGTCACCTTTTCTTCATCCATCTGTGTGTTCGATTGCTTGTTCTTGACCAGGTCTCACTCTGTAGCCCTACTGTCTGAACGATGACCTCAAACCCATAGAGATCCACCTGCCTCTGCCTCCCAAGTGATGGGATTTTTAAAGGTGTGCACCGCTATGCCCAACTGAGTCCTTTTTCTTGTAAGACCATTTTACTTGTTCTTTTTCATCTACTATTGTTGTCTTCTGCATTTTTATATATTCTTTTTTATCCTTTCTGCAACATTTTCATCCTTATATATTCTATTTCTCTAAAGCCCCGCTGGATTCAGGTTTCATATTCAGAAGAACGCCTTATGATTAGACGCCCAACCTCACAGTATGCCACAGTGGCCCCACTACCAAAGCTGCCAAATTTAACCCTTGAGTTAAGGTGGAAACATCTACAGCCACCTTCACTGGCAGGAAATAAGAGGTCATGAACTTGAGGGGTATATGGGAGGGTGTGGGAGCATGGAAATGGAAGGGAGAAATGCTGTAATCTCAAAATTAAACAAAAATTAATACTCATTGCTTATGCATCAGGAGATGTTTGCTGTTAGCTTTTTGTAAAAAAAAAATAAAATAAAACATAATGCAAAAAAGTAAAAAGGACCATAATCAGGATGTGCCATAAGACAAGTGAGACTTTTCCCTTGTCAATCTGTTGCTCATTGATGGAGTAATAATTTGAAGCTGTAAACATTTCTGACTCCCTAAAGAAATTACATTACTGAGTTCTTTAAAATGTAGTGATATACTTTTCATCATCATCATCATCATCATCATCATCATCACCATCACCACCATCATCCTCCTCACCACCACCATCATCCTCATCACCCTCACCACCACCATCACACTCACCACCACCACCACCACCACCACCACCACCACCACCACCACCACCACCATCATCATCATCATCATCATCATCATCATCATCATCATGTTGCTGACTGTGAATTCAACTGAGACTGAATTCAAAGCTTCAGGCTCACTATGACCTACCACGGAAATACCACCAATCCCATGATTTTATTAAAGAACTATATTCTGGTTCTTCAAAGTTCCTTCAGGATGATGTACAATCTCAAAGTATGAGGGGAAAACCCAAATGTCTGCTTTAAAATTTAAGACAATTTTTATTTCCTGCTCAACTCTTTGTGGGTTAGCAGTAGTCATGTCTATATGACAGTGATTTGGGGTATTATTGGCTCCTCACCCATTCACTTTATTTCATGATCACGACATGTTAAGTTCATAAAAGGAGCAAGAATGTTGTAGAAATTAATCCACGTGCAGCGAAGTGAGATCAAGGAACCACCCATCACACTGAGAAGCCAAGCTTCACTGTAGGTCATGTGGTAAGCTGACACTTCTTACTTTTTTGTTTCATGTGCGTTGGTGTTTTACCTGCATGTATGTCTTGTAAGTGTGTTGCGTCTCCTGGAACTGGAGTTACAACAAGTTGTGAGTTGCTTGGTGGATGCTGGGAATTGAATGCTGGTCCTCTGGAAGAGCACACAGTACCTTTAACCAATGAACCGTTTCTCTAGCCGGGCAAGCTGACTTTTGGTGTGAGGTAATTGCGCCCCTGGCTGGAGTTGGGGTAACGCTCCCTTGAGTGATTTCTTTGTTTCTTTTTTTTAAAGCAGGTTAAAAAATGTGAGTTAGTATACACCAATAACCAAGCACGTGTGTGTGTATGAGTGAGCACATACCAATAACCAAGCATGTGTGTGTGTGTGTGTGAGAGCACATACCAATAACCAAGTATGTGTGTGTTGTGTGTGTGAGCACATACCAATAACTAAGTATGTGTGTGTGTGAGTGAGTATACACCAATAACCAAGCATGTGTGTGTGTGAATATACACCAATAACAAAGCATGTGTGTGTGTGTGTGTGAGTGAGTACACACCAATAACCAAGCATGTGTGTGAGTGAGCACATACCAATAACCAAGCACGGTGGTATGGTGCCTAATTAGGAATAGAAAATCCTTTCTAAAACTCTGTGTCTGCTCACTTTCTTTCCTTCATTTGTTTTGGTTTCGTCCTCATCTGTGATTCATTTGCCTTTTGCATCTCCCACAGTTGCTTCTGCAGGAGTATCAGGCTGGAGTGAACAGCATGGCTCACACCCACTTTAAACACTGTTGAAAACCTCATTTATTATTTCATACTGTGGTCTCACTTAAAAGCCAATGTTACAGAGACTGGAGAGAGAGAGAGAGAGAGAGAGAGAGAGAGAGAGAGAGAGAGAGAGACAGAGAGAGAGAGACAGAGACAGAGACAGAGAGAGAGGAGACAGAGAAAGACAGAGAGACAAAGACAGAGAGACAGAGACAGACAGAAACACTATGAGGTATCCCACAACAGAACTATGAAGAAAATAAGAATATTCAGGAGTCATACGGGTAGATGAAATCTCCAAACACCAGAACGCTGGAAACCACCCAAGCTTAGGCTTAGCACCGTACAGAAACGTGATGAAGACCAGGGCTGATGTTTTCTTCCCAATGAGAGGTTTCTTACTTAAGGACTGCATTCTCAGGATTACAAGGATTTGCCTGAATAGCCAAGGGAACACTTACCTACAGAAAAATCAGGAAAAGGGGAGAGGGGAGATTCCATGGGAGCCACCTATTCCATGATACTCTAGTTAGAACTTATAATAAGCACAGACATAATCATATTACATTGCTATGGACAGATGAAAACTACATTAAGTAGGAATTATATTTTCCCAGTTAGCTAACATTTTAGACACCAAAACCCAGGTGTTTGTGAAAGTCAAACCCAATTACAATTCAAAATGATTCAGCACTATTTAAAGAAAAGCCAGAACGGGTTGGGGATTTAGCCCAGGGGTAGAGGTTTGCCCAGCAAGCGCAAGGCCCTGGGTTCGGTCCCCAAAACCAAAAAAAAAAAAAAAGAAAAGAAAAGAAAAGAAAGAAAGAAAGAAAAGCCAGCACAGGATCATGTGGCTGAAAAGATTTCATGCCAGAAGCTCAATCATTCATTCTCCTCCCTCCCTTTCTACCTACACTCCTGAGTATACATGATGCACACCTTCTGTGAAATCTGCTTACATATGACAGTCCGAATTGTCCCAGCTTTCTGGAGGACATTTACTGTTAATTGACTCCTATCCCACTGCACTGTGGGAATGACAGGAATTGGGGCGGGGAACCATCTATCTAATACAAGACAAATGGAAAGAAATCTTCCCATAGTTCATGCAGTAGATAGCCCTCTCCCCCTTCTCTTCTCTCTTCTTTTTCGAAACCAAGTCTCTATGTAACCCTGCCCGTCCTGGAACTGTATATAGACCAGGTTGTCCATGAGACCCACCTGCCCCTGCCTCCTATGCACTGGTATTAAAGGTGTCCACTGCCTCGCCCAGCTTCCCCCAAGCTCCCATTTCTAAGCCCTAAGTCACACTTTCACACAAGGCTGGAATTTCAGTCCACACCTGTCTGCTGAACAGCTTACCCCAGCAGCTGGTTGCAGTGGGGTTTCTACATTCTCAGAGAAGAGACCCAAGATGAGGGAACAACAAAAACGGAACACTTCTTGCTAAGGCCATTTCCCAAGCTTCAGTGATTAATGCCCCTCACTTGGCCAGTGCTGCTACTATCAATTCTACTTCTCAAAGGTCAGACAGCCAGTAGGTAAAACCAAGGCTCGCATGTTCATGTCTCAGCACACTGCCTTATTATTCTTCCCCCCTTTGGAATATAATAGTTGTCGTTCTTGGGGTTTTATCCGAGAAGTAAGGCCCGAGTTGCCTAAGCTGCCTATATTTCAAGCCTGTGAAGAGTTTGCTCATTCTTTAACATAGAATCTTTACTCAAGCTGCCATCACTGTTTGCATTCATGATTGATGACCTTGAACTCCTAATCCTCTAGCCTTACCTCAAGTGCTGGAATTACAGACATGCCCCACCATGTCCAGTTTATGCAGTGCTCAGGGTAGAAGCTCAGGGATTGGTGCATGCTAGGCAAGCTCTCTACTAACATCTCCAGTCTCATTTTCATCGCTTTAACTATGTACCATTCGAGAGATATTAAGTGTGCCCATAATGTTGTATAATCATTCATCTCAAAATTTTGTCTGGGGGTTGGGGATTTAGCTCAGTGGTAGAGCACTTGCCTAGCAAGTGCAAGGCCCTGGGTTCGGTCCCCAGCTCCACAAAAAAGAAAGAAAAAAAAATTTTGTCTGTTCCTCAAACCCAAACTAAGCATCCATTAAGTACTAACTCCCCAACCTCCTCTGCTGGGGCCCTGGCAAACTACCACTTCACGTTCTGTCTCAATGAATTTGACTATTGTGGGTACTTCATATAAGTGGAATTATACAATATTTCTTTTTTTTAATTACTGGCTTATTTCACCTAATGTGATATCTTCAAGACTGACCCAATTGTGGAGCATGTGCCCTATTTCAGGCTGGATATTTCATAGTATAAGTATATCCTGATTTTCAAGCCATTCTTCCCACATTTAAATTGCTCACTCCTGGCTGTTGTGACCAATGCTCTGATGAACATTGACTTTGTTCACATGCTTGCTTCAAGAGGGCTACACAAGAAGTGGAGCCGCTGGAGCCTGTGGTAAGTTGGTGTTTAATTGTGAGCTGTTTTTCACAACACGAATGCTTTACGTCCCCACCATCAATGTTCAAAGATTGGACTTCAACTGACTTCCTCCTCGTCTTTAACAAGGGCGATTTTGACACTTGGAGTTTAATCTCTCCTGTTTTCTGGGACTGCTATGTCTGGCTATTTTTACATAGCAGGATAATACCTATGGCTGCAGGTAGCACACACCTTCCCTCCCCCCCCTTCCCCCACACCTCCTTCCCCCACACCCCCCCACACACCTCCCCACCCACCTCCCCCCCCACACACCCTCCCCCACACACCCCCCCCCCACACCTCCCTCCCACACCCTCCCCCCACACCCTCCCCACACACCCTCCCCCCACACACCCCTTCCCCTCCCACACCTTCCCCCCACACCCTCCCTCCACACCCTCCCCCACACACCTTCCCCCACACACCTCCTCCCCACACCTTCCCACCACACACCTTCTCCCCCACACCTCCCCCTCCCACACACCTTCCCCTCCCCACACACCTCCCACACCTTCCCCTCCACACCCCTCCCCTCCCCACCTTCCCCCCTCCACACCCCTTCCCCCACCACCCTCCCCACCCCCCCCCACACACCCCCCCCACACCCACACACACACACCCACCCCACCCCCCCCCCACCCACCCCCCCCCCCCCCCCCCACACCACACCCACCCACCCCCCCCCCACCCCCCCCCCCACACACACCCCCCCCCCCCACACCCTCCTCCAACACCCCCCACACACCCTCCCCCTCCCACACCCTCCCCCCCCACCTTCCCCCCCACCCTTCCCCCCCACACACCTTCCCCTCCCCACACACCCTCCCTCCCCCACCTTCCCTCCACACACCTTCCCCCCCCACACCTTCCCCTCCCACACCCCCCTCCCACACACACCCCCACACACCTCCCCTCTCCCTTCCCCCTTCCCCCCACCACCCCCTTCCCCTCCCACACACCTTCCCCTCCCCACCCCCCTCCCCCACCTTCCCTCCCCCACCTCCCCTCCCCCACACACCTTCCCCCCCACCCTTCCCCCCCCTTCCCCCCACACCTTCCCCCCCCCACCCCTTCCCCACCCCCCTCCCCACCTTCCCCCACACACCCTCCCTCCCCTCCCCCTCCCCCCCCACACACCTTCCCCCCCACCCCTCCCCCCCACACCTTCCCCCCCCTCCCCACCCCTCCCCCCCACACACCTTCCCCCACACCCTTCCCTCCCACACACCTTCCCTTCCCACACACCTTCCCTTCCCCTTCCCACACACTTTCAAATGTCCCTTGAGAGAATCGCTGCTCGGGTGAAACGTCAACGTCTGCCAGATTGTTTTCCTTGATGTCTGAAGGTTTTGTCACTACTGACTGGCACCACAGGAGACAATATTCCATTCTTAATCCTCTCTCAACCCTTCTTTGATTCATTAGGCAAGGAATGGAGACAGGAGGATAGGGGAGGAAGAGAGAAGATGGGTGGAGGAAGGAGAAAGATTTCAAAATATTAACTTGTGTCACGGGATCTCTCTTGTTGCTTCCTTGTCTTGAGTAAGCCATTTTGCGATCTTCCTTTTCTCAATTGCGATTTTTTTTTTATAACAAAGCCTTAGGCTTGCAATACATCCATTCAAAGCAGAAGGAAATATATTAGTGAAACGAATACAGTGATGAGTGGAAATCCTACCTGGAGCACTGGGCTGATCTGACCATCTGCATGTCACTGGCTGTGACTTGTCAGGTCTTGGGATGTCACATGACTTCATGTAACTCCATTGGTAAGAAAGGAGAGTCAACTGGATGACCACTGTGTTCTCTCTCTCTCTCTCTCTCTCTCTCTCTCTCTCTCTCTCTCTCTCTGTCTCTCTCTCTCTCCTTGTAATAGAAATTAATTAATTGGGAGTTTCTTCCCCACTTTTGATCATTCATTGCCCAAAAAAAGACAGAAAACCTTTCTATTTACAAGCATTAAAGCATCAGAGCTTGGCAGATATCAACCATCTAAGCTATTTGGTAGCTTAGATAACCCCCTTATAACTTGCCACTCTCTGCCTGGGCAGCTCTTACTCCAATTGGCCATGTTCTCATGATTCACCTACCCCATGGTGTCTTCTCCTTCTTCACTTATCTGTTTTCCTCCTTGTGGTCCAAGCCTGGGAACAGAAGCTCCGCCCACCTCTTTTCTGCCCGGCTACAGGCTGTTGGCATCTTTTTGTTTTTTTTAAAGATTTATTTATTTTATGTATGTAAGTACACTGTAGCTGTCCTCAGACACACCAGAAGAGGGAATCAGATTCCATTACAGATGGTTGTGAGCCACCATGTGGTTGCCGGGAATTGAACTCAGGACCTTTGAAAGAGCAGTCAGTGCTCTTAACCTCTGAGCCATCTCTCCAGCCCCAGCTGTTGGCATCTTTATTCAAGCAATAGTTTTACATTAAAGAGCAAGGTGAAATAGCATCATTTGGTGTATGTGAGGATTTCCTTGTCCCTGAGGCAACCATAGCCAGTATTTATCATTATAGTACACAGCAACAGACTACACTTCAACACACACACACACACACACACACACACACACACACACACACACACTGGTGTTTTTCAAGGCAGCGTTTTTCTGGTTTTCCTCAACTTGCTCTAGAATTGACTGGCCTCAAACTCAGGGTTCTACCTGCTTCTGCCTCTCAAGTACTAGGATTAAAGGTGTATGCCACCATCTCTCAGCCATTGTCTCTTAAAACCATGAAACTAATTTATTAATCTCAAGAATTTATGTGCTTCATTATACGAAGGAGTGTTCCAAAAGTATACATATCCTTTTCCTGCAGTGTTTACAATTTGAGTACCTCTCCTGTTTTTGAAACCCCCTGGTGCTCAGATCATCTACTTCCTTAAATGGCTCTGAGGAGAGATCTGGCTACTTTCTAACTACCTCACATCAGACCTCTGAGTCAGCCTTTTTATTCGAAAGGCTCTGGATTTGCCCCAGTCCCAGATACTGGTAACTAATAGCTAGGTAGGATGAGTCAGCACATAATCCCAGTACCTGGGAGGTGAAGGCACAGGTATCTAGAGCTCAATCCTAGCCCCAGCTACATAGTAGAACTTGAGGTATAGACAGTTGTAGGCCTCCATGTGGGCACTGGGAATCGAACTCTGATCCTCCGGAAAAGCAGCCAGTGGTCTTAACCACTGAGCTATCTCTCTATAGGAACTATGTTATAGCTATGTCTATAGCCCTTACACTAGCTTATAGAAACTTTTCCCACATTGCTTATAATCTGGTGGTAGCATAATTTATTTTTAGATTATGGTACTTCTCCAAGTAATAGAGAACTATTAATTAGTACATTAGTACAATAAACAGAAAGGATAAGTGCATGATGATCCATTTGTTAATGTTTTATTTTCTCATATATTTATTTAGTTACCCTACTTGGCCATGCAACTGGCAAGTTTCTTGTTCATGCCTATCTGGCTTAACACCTGGTGGATAGTAGACACTCACTGAAGTTTACAAAACGCATCTAGGTTAGGTAAATGGATTAATGAACTAACTAAATGCAGACTAATATATTTTAAATAACTTTTTACTTAAACAATTTTTACATGTAGTATTGGTAATTAATTATTAAATGGATAATTATGTCTTTTTAAGAATCCACTAATCTTCCAGGCGTAGTGGTGTGCTCCCTTAATCCCAGCACTTGGGAGACAGAAGCAGCCAGATCTCTTAGTTTGAGGCTCGTCTGATCTACAAAGTGAGTTATAGGACAACCAGAACTACACAGAAAAGTCCTCTCCCAAATAAATACATAAATGCATATAATACATACACATATACAAAAGAGAAGAAAGAAATCCACCAATCACACAATGGGACAGCTGCCTGATGGCCTCTAAATTATTTCCTAAGAGTCCCCACCTCCATTAATGAATGACTTTGGAGATTAACAACATATAATGTTTGGAGGACACATTCAAATTACAGCACACCTTCAAGCATTCTACAACCAAATTGCCTGAATATTGTTGTCATCCCCCTATTGTTGTCTACATTATTTTTTGAGATATGGTTTCTCATTGAACTTGAAGTTCATCAATTTATCTAGGCTAGCTTTTCAATGAGCTGCAGTGGCTGTCGCCCTGGCACTGGGGTATGAACCCACATCTTTTTGCCCAGATTGCATGGATGCTGGAAATCTGAACTTAGTTCCTCATTCTTGCATGGTGGTCACTTAATGGTGATGTTACTATGTCAACTTCACTAGGCTACAAGGAGATCAAACACCTGGTCAAACATTATTCTGGATTTGTGGATGAGGGTATTTCTGATGAGATTAGCATTGGGTTGATGGACTAACATTGGTGAAGCTCATCTAGTAAACCGAAGGTCAGACTTTCCTTGCCTTCTGTGAGTGGCAATTCCTCTAGACTAGCCTTCAAGATGGAATGGCAAGGTCTGTTTGGTTGATTGGTTTTCATCCCTAAAATCAAACCCAGCTCTTCCCAAGTCTTGAGCTACCTTCTGAAGTGGAAGCAACCTTTTCTCCAGGGTCTCCAGCTTGCTGACTGTGGATCTTGGGATTTCTCAGGTTTCTACAGGCATGTGGGCCAAATACATACAGGAAATGTCTCTCAATAGTGTTTCTGTTTCTATGGAGTACAATGACTAATGTACATGACAAAAGGAATTCCAGTTTTATCAAGTTTAGCCATGAAGTATTATAAATCTTTGTAGTAATGTTTCTAGGGGCTGGGGGGTTATATAGTCCTTGTCTGTCGTGTCTGAGTTCCATCCTATCACCACATGAATTAAACACACCTGTAATGTCAGGACTCGGGAAGTAAGGACAGGAAGACCGGAAGTTGAAATCATTATCAGATACATGATGAGTTGGAAGGTAGCCTGTGGTGAGAGACTACAGGGGGGGGGGTGAGGGAGAGGAAAGAAAGGTAAAATAAAGAAAACAAAGAAAGAAAAACAAAGCTTCTAAAACAAATGTACCAGATATAAACCTGAGGGAAAGCAAGCATTTAGTATAAAGGCAGCATGTACATAAGAAACCACACGTAAGAGTTCACACCGCGGCTGTGTGTTACATATTGAACTCTACTTTCCTTCGCTCTCATCTTTAAAAGGAAAGCTCTTCCATGGTAACTACATCACTAAATAGCAGCAGAAAGGTTTGCGCCTCAGCGGAGGGAGGAACTGGTAAGAACAGGAAGGACGTGGGCTCTGAGATGCTGTCTGCTGCTTGCTCTCAGCGCCTGCTCATCTCCCTGCCCTGCACCCCTCACAGCTCAGCCTCCGCTCCGCGGCCAACAGACGAACCACTCAACTGAATGGCCCAGGCGGTTATATCCAAGACCTAGTTTGTCTGCATTTTTCTTACCCTAAAATAGCTGCTTTTATTTATTTTATTATTTATTATTTAATCAGACTAAATGCTCCTTTGAATATGAAAATGGAGGTGCTGAAGAAGCACATGGAAGCTGAAGAGGAGACATGGCAAGGTGACGAGAGTCTCCTAGAGCCCAGGTTAGGACGGAGGACCATTGGAGGCTGAGGGCACTGAAGAGGCAAGACGTTTTAGCCTTCAGCCCAAAAATGCCTTATTTACTCCCAATTATCCCCAGTATTTATTACATATTTGCCATGTGCTTGCCATTATATCAACTGATTTTAATTCTTCAAAGGACTTGGAAATTATTCTCATAAATCACTGGCTGATTCCACTTTTCTCAGCCTTTGCACAATTTCTAATCTCAGCACCCAAAATAACAGACTTTGAAAACCCCTTGCGTACAGGCAGCATTATATCCTCTCTAGAGCAAAATGGTATCTGTTAGCAAAGTCGTCGTGTCCCTTTTAATGGCACACACAAGACATTTTTTTTTCTTTCTTTCTTCTTACTTACATTTTTTTTGGACCCAATTGATAAGATATAATTGCCTACTTAAACATACAAAGCCTGGTACCATCCATCCCTTGAGAACATTAATAACAACCTGTAAATACACAGAGCAGAATCTTAACATCACCTGCCATCTTGTCCTGCCATGGCTTCTCCCCTCTCTCTCCGTCTCTCTCTCCTTTCTCTCCCTTTCCTCGTCTCCTCCTCTTCCTTCAAACTTCTCTCCCGCCCATCCTTCCTTCTCCTCCAATGACAGGCCTCCTTCTATCCTGTACCTGCCCCTCACCTCTACTTTACAAATTCAATGGGGAGGTGGTTCTGGTGAAGTCACCTGAGTTCTGAGTAGTGACTAGGCAGCTGTCCTTGGGGCAGTGGAATTAGCATCAAAATACAGATAACTTCTGGGCAAACCACAACATTTCCCCCTTTTTGTCCAGTTAAAAAAAAGCCTTTTCACTCATATATAATTTGAGTACAATTATTACCATTCTACACTTTATAAAGCATAAGATATTCTCAACACCCAGTCCATCACTATATCAGTTAAACAGAACATTTAGTTATTCATTCCAGCTTAAGAAAGGTTTAAAATCTATATTATATCTTGGCTAGCTTGTATACTATCTGATAACTATCCAATAAAATATGTAAATACAGAGTTAAACAGTCTAATAGGCTATGAGACTATAATCAGTCTTCAACTCTGTCAGAAATCTGGGAATGACCAAATATCTATACACATAGGAAGCCTAACACGGCTTCCAGAACTGAGAGGTTGTAGAAACAAATCTCCACTAGCACAGTCCCCTGTTAGCAACATGTGAGCGCAAGTCTTCAGCCTTCTGGCCAAAATTAACTGACAGACTCTTGAAATGCAGATTTTGAAGGGCTGATCACCCTGTCTTGGCAGGGTTTATCAGTCAACTATTCTGCATAATTTGTCCTTTCCTGGACAGTATTAGTCTGCAGATGAAACAGGCAGTTTTGTCCAGTGGCTGCCTAGCCACAAAGTATTGCCTCACCTGGAGGTAGAGATGTTCAAATTCTTCGTTAAATCCACCAAAGGGGAACTATTAGGAGCAGATAGGTCTCAACAAAAGATAAATAACTTTAAATCTCAAATTTTGTGGATTTCTGATGTTTTTGAAAACCATCTATCTATATAAGACAATCTGGACTGTTGTCTCCATATCCTAAATTTTATCTTGAAAGTACTCTCACAAACTCAGAGCCATGACTTTGCTATTTGAATCTTAACTCACAGGTGTAATCAACTCAGAAGTTTGTAATGACAATAGAAGAACTGGCTCTAAACTTTGTACTTTTAAACTCTTTTGACAAATAAATTCTATACCAAAACAAAGATATGATTTAAGCTTAGTTACCAAATGAGATTACAACTGTATAACTCAATCTAGCTAATTCCTCCCTGTAAATTACCATTTCTAAATTCCTCATAAAAACAACTTTAGAATAACCACTTTCAGCCCCCCAAAGTCCAGGGAATTGAGACGATGACTCCTCCATAACTTCTTCAAGCTGTACATGGGCATTGAGATATCTTTGGGGTTTTGGGGGTAGGAAGAATGAAGCAAATGCTGTAGCCGATGTGTCCTGACTAGACCCAGCTGAAAGTTCTTGAGACCAGGAATCCAAGTAGGCACACTCTGTAAAATACAACTCTCAAGACAAAAGTTTAGAATCGAGATATCTTTTTGTTTGATTCTCCTGAATAAATTTTTCAGGCGGTCTACCTCTATCAAATCTGATCAGTATGACTCTGTGAGGTTTCCAGAGCCTAATCACACTTTTTAAAAACACAAAGACAAAATCTTTCTCCCAAAATACTGTGTTCCTTAGTCTGAAACCAGAAAAGCTTGTATCTTGCACTCTCTCCCAGAGTAATAATATAATCATAAAACTCAGAGTCACACCCATCATGAAGACTAAACAAATTTTTAAAAAGGAAGTAAGCTAAACAATGAGCCGGATAGGCTTTTGTACTCTATGATATCAGGAAATGAACCCAAAATTCCTGTGGAGCCCATGTTAAGAGAATTCAAGCTTCCTGTTGTGGTAAATATCAAAAGTAACCACAAACCCTCACTAGCCGGCATCAATGAGCCATATGGCCTTTAGCGGGGTAATTCATAAAACAAACCAAATACCTTTTATCAATTCCAGTATCAATAAGCAACACATCAAACCAGGACTTTAGCCCAAAATATCTCAATCTGTCAAACTCTCTACCTGGAGCCACAGATTTTTATTTAACCTTAATAACTTCTATAATATATGCCTGCATTCACTCTCCCTGGTGTTACAGACATTTATCACAACTCTCTACTTGGAGTTAGTGACTAATTTTTCCCTATTTAAGTTCCGAACCATAGATGAAAATCCCCAAATGATTCCACCACATGATTCAGGTAATCTCTGTACTCTCCTTAAAACAAACTTAAACACCTTCTATCAATTCTAAAACCAACAAACAACTTAAAACTCAGGACTTTAGCCCAAAATATATCCATCTGTTAAGCTCTCTACCCGGAGCCACAGATTTTTCTTTAACCTTAATAACTTCTACAGTATATGCCTGCATTCACTCTCCCTGGTGTTACAGACATTTCATCACAACTCTCTACTTGGAGTTAGTGACTAATTTTTCCCTATCTAAGTTCTGAACCATAGATGAAAATCACCACCTGATTCAGGTAATCTCTTTAGTCTCTTCTTTCTAAAAACAAACTCAATCACCTTTTAATAATACCTGTAATTAAGAAGTAGCTTGTCTAACTAGGATTTCAACCCAAAATTCCCATGGAGCCCACATTAAAAAGAATATGAGTATCCTGAAAGACTTTCTAAACAACTTTCTTTAAAAAGCAGCTTTTAATCTCTGACTCTCTGATCTGCCATTACTTCTCACACAGCAGGAGACCTACAGCCTGCCAGCCCAGGTGGCTTCCCCATTTCTTTGTTTGAATTCCCCCACTTAAGATATCACATGACTTAACATGGCGCCAGCCTCCTCTTACTTAGAAAATAAAAACTTTCTCTCAACTCTTAGGATTACTAGTGGATTCTTGCCCATCACCTTGGCTCGCCATCTGTTGTTGTAAAAATATAAAAATAAAAAGTATTGTTGGTCTTTTACCCCACTGGGTCTACACCTTGGTGCTCCAAGATATCTGCTAGATATCTTGGCGGAAACAATCCCAACTCCGTGGCGGCCCAGACCAGTCGCCCCACACTCCATTATATTACTTAAATCTACACATTAAAGAACACACAACACAATAATCTTTGACCCAATTGATAAGATATAATTGCCCACTTAAACATACAAAGCCTGGTACCATCCATCCCTTGAACATTAATAACAACCTGTAAATACACAGAGCAGAATCTTAACATCACCTGCCATGGCTTCTCCCTTACTTACATTTTAAAGATTAAAAACCAACAAAATTTTCTATTTCAGTTTAATTCATACCCTTTGATCATGGGGCCAAATGTGTCTACATTTCTATTGCTGACAAAGGATTTGCTCTTTTCAACATAACATTTTTATTGATTCTCTGGGATTTTCACCTCATGTGCCCCGATCATATTCATGTCACAGTCCTTCCGTGTTTGCCCCTCCCCGTGCAGCCCACCCCTTGTGACCTCCCCAAAGAAGTATAAATAAAGATAAGAATGAAACAAACACAGAAGTCTAATTTGTGTGATCCATATTCTCATTGGAGCGTGTCCAGACTCTCAGCGGCCAGCCCCTTAAACTGAGCACGCATACTCTCCCTCTTCACCCTCTCCAAGAGGCCTTCAATTGTGAAGAGCCACATTTGGGCATCTTAAGAGTTTTCTTTCCTGGCTCCCTATATAGGCTGTAACTTTTTTGTAGTGGTGGTGGTCGGACGTGGGAGTAGGTGGGGGTAGGACGTAGGTGGGGGTAGGGATTGTCCCAGAAACCTTCGCAGTTCTTCCCAATCGCAGGTCTGCAGTCATCTCTGTCACAGCAGAAGCACCGCCCCCACCTTGCTCTTTACAGTCAGTGGGAGCACTGACTCTCGATGGTCTCTGGTGGTAGCTCAGACTTACAACATGGCTGCCAGCTGCAGTGGGACCATAGAATCAGATTGGGTCCTCAGAGGCAGCCTGGACCATGAACATCAACCTGGCCCAGGTGGCAGGGAGGCGTGGCCTCCTGGGGCGGCACAGCCCACAAGCACCCACACGGTCCCACAGCTCTGAAATCCACATAGTCTTTGGTAGCAACATGGGCCACTGACTTCAACACAGCCTCAGAAGTAGCAGGACCATGGCACAAAGTTTTCTTTAATTCACCAATATTTCATGAGATTTATTCATTTTAATAACTTTTTGATATTCAAATATAAATATATCTAACATTTAAATACTGCTAAATATGCTCTATTGTTAATAGTTAGGATGCTTGTAGAAGCTCTCACAACGCTAAAAAAAATAAAAGTAAAAAAATCTTTGTCCTTAACTCAGGTAATTTCATTGAGAAGTAACCACATTAAATGGTAACTACGTTAAATAAATAAAGGGAAATGTCATTTGACTTCATTAACGTTGCATAAAACAAAAACTCATGTGAGTACATAAATGTCCTTGTAAAGTACATTTAAAGGGGAAAATGGTAAATCTAATTCAAGTCTTTGTTACTTAATTTGCTTTGGGAGGAGAATGATTTGTCTTTTTACAGACATTATGAACACATACTACCGATACCAGACCACTTGAGAAAAAATACAAGATTCCTGTGAGCTGATTTCATACACTTACAGTGAACTCCAAGAGCAAACCCCGTATGATATATAGATCCTCTCTGACTTAAGATCTGCTGCATGTCACAGATACCCACTGTATGGTTTCGTACTTGCCAAAAAGTCTGGTAATAGCCCCTGATGTCAGTCTTGTCAACTGTATGTTTTTAATCGGAATGGAAAGGGAGCTCTATGGGAAAATCTACTTCAGGTTAATTGAGATAGAAAGATGTGCCTTAAATGTACCTACTACCATCCCATGAGCTGGAGTCCTGAACTGAATAGAAAGAGAGCCCATTCAGCTTTCTCTGCTTCTTGACCACAGATATAACATGGCCTGGGGATTGGGTATTGTGCCCTGTCCCCTCTGTTGAGCAGTACCCTTGGGAATCCTGAACCAAAATAAACCCTTCCTTCCTTAGCTTGGTTTTATCGGGTATTTGGTCCCAGCCACACTTAACTAGATGACCTTCTTCTCCTGTAACAATTTACATACCTGGTAAACACATATTGGGGTGCTCTCCAGTGATATCAGAAAACAAAGATTAATACTCAGAGAGTGGTCAGATCATAAACAGGAACCAAACTCATTTTGTCTGAGTTTTCTGCCTTGGCAGAGATACCTTGTCTCTCCTGCAGAAGACAGAGTATGGAAAACCATCATGTTTAACGGAGAGGGGGGCAGTAGCATCTGTATACACACAGTTGGGTTCCATGTAGCTCAAAAGCAGAAGTTCCTAGCACATTATGCCCAGCAGTGGAACGCTGGCCTTGTTTAGTAGTAACGGGCTTTTCCCCAGTGCAGTACAACCGCTGATCTGAGCTGGAAAACAGCTCTTCCCTCTGTTCCCTCTTCCCACATGAGCTAACTCCTTTTGTGTAAGAACTCCAGAGACGCAGGAGGGCTTCTTCTCCCTTCTTGAAGTTTTCCCTTGGTTAGCACCTTATGGTAAGGGTAGGATTCAGAAAATGAATATTTATCTGTCATTCCTTTTTCCTCTTAGAGAACCCGGTCACACCGTGGAGCCTGGACTGACCTTGAACTAGAATCCTCATCCTCATGAGCACTGAGATTGTAGGCATGCTCATGTGTATCTGGTTCATTCTTCTTTAGACAATATGCCCCTCACCAGATGAAAACTATCATCAATATCCATCAATTACCTAATTAAAAATCTTAAATACACAAAACCTGATACCTTGCCAATTTGATGGATTAATAATCATTTTTAAGGAAAACATATAATTTTAATACCTTGCACAGTTGGGAGATTGTTGGATAAATTGGAAAAGTTTCTGTTTTCTTTAAAAGCCAAATGCATAGCAATGAAACATTCTATGTTTAATTTCTATTACCATTTGGCAGTTTTATGACAAATTATAAGTCTATTATATTGTTTGAATTCCTAAATAGTCAATCAACTACAAAAAATATACTGGAAAAGGTTTTTTCTTCTTTTGCCCTTATTCTCTGGACAATCTGAGCCTTTAATAATTACTCTTAAAAGGCCTCACTCATTTTCCATGGCCCATAACCAGGATCCAAGATAGTATTCCATTTCTTACTCCTGCAGTCTGCCTTGAGTGACTCCCAAGCTAAATAAGATGAAAAGCCTTGGGCAGTCTGTGTTTATGCATGGTGGCGAAATCTCATTATGTGGATCACTGAACTGAGTACCATTTCTGAGCCTCTACTTATGCAGCTCCTGCACACACCCCCACCCCTTCACTACGGACAAAAGACAGCTTTTTGAGCACCTTCTCTGAGCCAGAAGTGGACAGAACATGGTCCTCAGGTCTTCATTAAAACAGATTCTGGAGCAGTGATGTTGCTGTCTCTGGATGCAAAACATTTGCTTTTATAAACAGCTTGTCCAATAAGGAGTAGGTATGGTCCATACATCGTGTCTTCTATATGCCTGGACACACACACACACACACACACACACACACACACGCACGCACGCACTGCACAATTCTCCTCTTATGTTAGTCAGTAACAGAATGGAGCAAAGACATACTCCAAGAAACAGTCAGAAGCACAGTGTCCCTTTTGTGATAGCATACGGTAGAGGGACTAACATAGTATAGGAAATGGTCCATTCTGTCTCTAAGAGTGGCCCTCCAGGCATGGTCAGAAGACATTCTTTCTCTATTTCCCCCACAGATAAATGCTAGCTAGTCCCCTACCACATGCTTGGTATGCAGTGAATGTTCAGTAAACGACTGTCTGTGCATGGATTCAAGAAGGTGGATTTTTATGGGCTGGAATTAGGCTAACACATCTGAGGAAAACACTGTCTGACTTAGCATCTAGAGGCCATTCCTCAGATTTATCTATAACTCCACCTTTGCAAAGCCTTTTTGTGTCTAATCACCTGCAGAAAATCTCTTTTGCCACCCACTCTCTTACAATTTAAAAATTAAAAGGCCCTTTGGATATTTTAAAATATTCTCTTGGACAGAATTTCAAGTCTTGCTTATTTGCCTGTCTCCATGTAATAACTGCAGAACTGGAACACACGCAGCTTTCAGAATCCAGGTCCAATGGGGCTAAAGCAGAGTCGGTCACTCTAGAGATACGAAATCTCAATGGGCTGTTTTAACAATGCACTGCCCGAGGCTGATATTTAGCTCCATCTGAGAAATATAGGCAAACATTTCAGTTATCACCTTTACCAACTTGTGGAAAGATTCTTCCAAAATACACAAAAATCCAGGCTTGGGTGACTGGCAATTCTGTCAATAAGCTCAGATTTTTCTCCCCTCCCCATGCTCTCATGAACCCCAAGGCAGCAGTTAACAAGACAAAACCAACTCTCCCTCCCTCCTTCTTCCTCATCTCCCAAGCATGTTACATTAGTTCAGTTGTAATCTAATGCAGTGGGTAGCAATTTGGGCTAAATTCTATTCATGTTAGTGGCAAAAATAAAAATGGCCAAATTCTAGACCAATGCCAAGAAACTAGACAATGTGTTTCTTTTTGACAGTAAGAAAATTATTATTTCTCCCACCCAGAGAAACGGCTCAGTGGATAAAGACTCTGGCCACTGAGACCCATGATAGGAGTTCAGTCCCCAGGATACACATGGTAGATGGAAATACATCAAGTTGTCCGCTAACATCCACACACAAACTCTGCACCTACACCCGAACACACACAAAATGATGATCATCATGATGATGGTGATGGTGGTGGTGGTGGTGGTGGTGGTGGTGGTGGTGGTGGTGGTGGTGAGCTCTCAGGACTCAAGAGCACTGACTGCTTTTCCAGAGGACCTGGTTTTCATTTCTAGCACCCACAGAGCTGCTCAGAACCATTTGTAACTTCGGTTCCAGGGAGCAACATCCTCTTCTGGTCTCTGAGGGTCCCATGCAGGCACGTGATAAACAGACATACTTACAGATAAAACATCTCTACACAAAAATAATTACTAGGGAATAAATGTCTCTTTAAAAATAGAGAAAATACCTTTACTAGAATGACTGTTCACAAAATGTAAGTGCGTAGTACATTCCTATCATCCCCAAGATTCAGGGGGTTGGGAAAGAGGATTAGGAGATCAAAACCAGTGTTGGCTACATAGCAAGACCCTGTCTGGGGGAGTGTGGGGAGATGATTAGATGTTTACTCAGACTTAAACCAGGGCATAGAGAAAATTCACATACAGATGAATAAAACTATTTGTCTTTCAAAAGGGGTTTTTTTAATTGCTTATATATACACCATAAGAGACTTAAAAATGCCCAAATGATGTAGAAAATTCTCAGCTTTTTTTTTTTTTTTTTTTTTTTTTTTTTTTTTTTTTTTCGGAGCTGGGGACCAACCCAGGGCCTTAAGCTTCCTAGGCAAGTGCTCTACCACTGAGCTAAATCCCCAACCCCAGCTTTTTAATTTCAACTATAGATATTATTGTTCTCTGTCCCAGCCAGGTAGCAGTGGTGCACGCCTTTAATCCCAGCATTCGGGAGGCAGAGGCAGGTGGATCTCTGTGAGTTCCAGGCCAGCTTAGTCCATAGAGTGAGTTCCAGAACAGCCAGAGCTACACAGAGAAACCCTGACTCAACAAAACAAACAACAACAAAAAACAAAAAACAAAAACAAAAACAAAAAGAACGAAAGAAAATCAAACAAACAAAAAACAAAATAAAAAACAGGAAAACTAAACAATAGATCTTGACTTCCTCACTTTGGGCTTCGGCTGATACTTGTCTTTGGTCATTCCATTTATGTCTGTCCTGACTCTGCTGCTGCTGCTGCTGCTGCTGCTGCTGCTGCTGCTGCTGCTGCTGCTGCTGCTGCTGCTGCTGCTGCTGCTGCTGCTGCTGCTGCTGCTGCAGCTGCTGAGCCTGACTGGCTCTGCCCACTTGAAGCCGCCCCAGGAGCAGCTCCGGGTCCTGGATATCACTATTGGGCTCACTTCCTGCTTCGTACGTTGTCTTCAGTCTGCGGGCTGGGTCCTGTCACACCTGGAGAGCTATGAGAAGCTGTTTCCCCCTCATCCTTTGACTAGACCACCTTGATCACGTTTCCTGCGTTCCTGGCTGGGATTCCCTGGGACCATGTTATTCAATTCCAGTCACCTTTTCTGCAATCATGACCTCTCGATGTTTCCATGGTGACAACTGGGACCACATATATTGGTTCTACATATATTCCCCCTTTGTAACAATAAAGTCTATTTAAACCTTGAAAAAACAACAACAACAAAACACTGTCCCTTGTCCCACTAATAGCACACCCAATTTTTGAGCAGAGGGAGCAGAATGTGTAGCTGATAACATTCAGATGCAGAGATACTGAATCGTTTTGTTCCTATGGCCATTCACGGGCAAGGTAACTATAGCAACTTGGTTGCGTCAAATGAAAATTGCCCTATTTTACTTCAAATTAGGTAAATAAACATAGCGTTTCAGAATTACGTAATTAGCCCTCACTTGTCACATTGAACATGCCCAATCTCAGAGTATAAATTTTCACATTTTAGCAATGCTAGAATGTTTAAATTGATTATTATTCAGTATACTTTTTTTTTTTGCTTAATCTAATAACAAGAGCACTACTGTGTCAAACATTACAAAACCAAATGTTATAATTCCGTTGTAGATATTCTACTTATTTAGATGCAGTACTAGGGAGAGAGATCTAGTTAAGCATTGGGACTCTTTCTAGAAGTTTATTTCAAATATGTATCAGAGCTGCCCTCCCCCTCCACACACATCATTCTCCCTGAGTGACCCACTCGAACCAAGATGCCTTGTGTTGGAAACTGGGTAGCAGTGCTGTGTTGCCTTGAGAGCTCTGTACGAGGTTCCAGCCCTGATTCTTCCATTTGATAGCATCTGCCCAGCTGCAAGACAGTGTGAAAGTCACGTGACTGGTAACAAAAAGGCCTGGGCAGTTTGCTCTTCCGTGGACTGAGCAATGGTTGCTGGGATTGTTCACTTGGATTCTCCTCCTAGGATGGAATGTAACATATTCCATCTGACGCACTCAAGGCAAGAAAATATATCATGATTAATTTGACAAATGACCCCAAAACCCAGCCCTGCTGCTTGGGAATTTTCCCCTTGAGTGCTTTGCTTAGAACAAGTTTATGTATCAAATAAAAAAGAGACTTGTTTCATTTGACCACAGAGTGTAAGCATGCTGACATTTCACAAGAGGTTTCTTCTTTTTAAGCCCATTTCTGTTCCTTCCTTCTTCTCTTCCTCCCCTCTTCTTCCTCCCCCCTCCCTCCTCCCCCCACCCCTTCATTCCACCCATGAATGTTTAACGCAGAAGAAAGCAGTCCTAGGTTTAGGCTCGTACCAAATCACCTGTGTTGCTGGTCATTTTCCTTTTTAATGAAAAGAACGTTATTCTCGAAACCAAGAAGAATGTCCGTTTTCACACACATCAGAAGGTAAGCTGTATATGTTATGCATGCGCACGTGGAAATCGTGGAGATATAGAATCATTTCCTGCTCTGACCAGTTTTTTACCACATGCACTTAGGTAGCACCAATTCATATTATTCTGCAATAATCGCCATTACCCAGAGCCATTTCGTTTTCCTAAACTGGAATTTTAAACCACTAAACCATAAATACTAATTCCCTCTCCTCCCATTCAGTTCTCTGTGGATTTGACTAAGGACTCTCTATATATAAATAAAATTATACAGCCTTTGTCTTCTTGTTAAAGCTTATCTTACACAACATTATGATTTTTGAGATCCACATGTGTTGAGAGGGTGAAGGGAGTTATGTAACACTATGGCCTTAATCTTCATACTGGCTTTTGAGTTATTATTAGGAAGTAGAGGGAAGAAATTATTTAGAACAGGAAGGCAAAAAAGATTCATGGGCTAGTATGAACACTGCTGCTGTGAGTACCGCTGGATGAATATCTTTTCAGGTCCTGATTTCACTTCTTTTAGTCTTTCAAAATCTTTCTTTTATTATTTACATGTATTTTTATGTGTGCACTATGTGTTTGGGGGCACACAGGTATGTGGGGGTAAGAAGGCAACTTTGTGGAATCTGTTCTTTCTTTGAACCTTTCTGTGGGTTCCAGGAATTGAACTCAGATCATCAGGCCTGCTGGGCAAACATCTTATTTGATGAGCCGTCTTGATGTCCCCTAAATTGAATGATTTGGTCTTTTACTATGAATAGGATTGCTGGTTCGTATTGTAATTTCATTAAGCACTTGTCATTTTATTTTTGAGACACTCTCACTGTGCCATCCTAAATGGACTGGAACTGTCTGTGTGGAACAATCTAGCCCCGAGTTTATGGCAATCCTCTTGCTTTGACTTCCAGAGAGCTGACATACTCAGCAATTCATTTTAAGTTTTGAGAGAATTAAAAACCGTTTCCCCAGTAGTTACATGATCTCATTTGGCTCCAGATAATGCATGAGGCTTCTACTTTCTCTGCATACTCTCCAACACTTGTTAGTTTTCGCTTTTTTAAAAAAAGAAGATTCATTTAAGAGCTGGACATGGTGACTCACCCAGCTCTCAGGAGGCAGAGGCAAATAGATATTTGAGTTTGAGGACAGTCTGACCTACAAAGTAAGTTCCAGGATAGCCAGGTCTACACAGAGAAACCCTGTCCCCAATAAAACAAACAAAAAAGGAGGTCATCACAAGAGTTTAAACTTCAATGTCGAGCTGACTCCAGAGCCCACTCTGGTTTCAAAATTAATCAGTTGATTAATTAATGAAAATAGGTACCATCCCAAATGGTGTATATGCTCACCTTTTCCCTCTAGGGGATCAATTCTAGGGATTTAATTTCTCCTTCTTCCTCTCCCTCTCCTTCCCTCTCCCCTCCCTCTTCCCTCCTCCTCTTCCTCTCCCTCTCCCCCTCTCCCTTGCCTGCACAATCGAAAAGTCCCACTCGACTCCCTGCCCAGCCATTGGCTCTACAGCAATTCTTTATCACCAATCGAAGACAGCTGGGAGCAGGGACCCTCAGTTTTGGAAGTACAGCTTTTAGAAACCAAATTAGACCAAGCATTAGAACCAATTCCCAACAATCAATATACTGGTTTTTAACATCTGGAAAACAATACTTCGACAGAAGAAAAGAACCATTCTGGCACTCTACCTTAACCACCATAATTTGTCCTTCATCTGGTGGTGATCTGTTTCATCAAGACACTGCAGTTAGCAAAGCTTCCAAGCTTTCTGAAAACACCTAACACATTCTATCCTATATTCTATGGAATACCATAACCTGTTTATTTGACTCATTGTGATGAGCAGGAAATACTTAAAAATGAATGTTTTTTTCCATTACCTTCTGCCCCATCACTTTACTCATAATTTAGTGCATTTCCAAACCGTTAGAGAAGCTGCCTCAGTGGATGGAGATTAACATGGAGACCATCAGCTGTACAACATGTAAAGCTAGGAGACTGCAGAGTTCTCTGCCCTAAGTGGGACATCTATGCCATACTTGCAAGGCTCAAGGATCATCATGGAAGAAGGAGCCAAAAGACTGTAAGATATAGAGGCAGTAGATGGGTATATCAGAATATTTTCATTCTCAAATATGAACTCACAATTGTCACAGCATGCACAAGAACTAGCCAAGACCAAGCCTAGACAAAAATCTCAGCATGGAGCAGGAAGGAGATCAGGAAGTCCCACTCCTAGCTGAGGAGTTATTGATAATTGGTATTTGCTAGCAGAGAAGTGCATCTTTTTTAAGGGTCTGGCGTTTTGAAGGGTGGCCATATTTCAATGGATGGCACAATGCAATTGAGCTTCATGGGCCATTTTTAAAAAGTGGGCTAGAGAGATGACTTAATGATCACTTGTTGATCTTCTAGAAGACCCGGGTTTGATTCCCAGAACCCACCTGGTGGCTTCTAAACATCCACAACTCCAGATATAAGGAATTCGACACCCTCTTCTGACCTCCATGGGTAGCAGGCATGCATATGTTATGCTTATGTACATGCTCATCCACGTACGTACACGTAAAATAAATCCAAGCACCCTTGGGTGTGTTTTGTTTTGTTTTGTTTTGTTTTTGAAGCGGGGGAGGCATAGAGATGGGATGAATCTGGCAGGAGCAGGAGTTAAGGAGGTGAGTATGGGGCAAATATAATCAAAATACATTGTAGAAATTCTCAAAGAATTGATAAAAATGCTTTTTAAAATGTGGCAGGAAACTTTATTTTATTCTGCACATAACTGGGATTTGATGCTTTGTGTGTCTGGATGATGCTTAAAACAAGTCTAAGTGGATGAATAGTTTGAGATTCTTACAAAATCATGTGGAAGGCTCACTCCCCATTGCTCCCCTTCCTTAACTTTAGAAAATTTTACAATCTGCTCACTGTGTTCCTTGACCCCTTCTCAACTCAACATTTACCTCTTTGCTCTTGAGTTCCAGCTCAGCTGCTTTTTACACCAGCAACTCAGCTGTCCTACTTATTTCTTTATTGTTGTCACTGATCTGTTGGGCACAATATCAGTCGTATACTCTCATAATTATATGACAAGACTAGTTCATTTATTTCTTTTCCCTACCCTTTTCAAACTCCCAACATTCATTGTAATTTGGTATTTCATGAGTCCAGAAAACCATTGGGGTTCCTTGATATGAACACAGGACCACAAAACACTGGAATTTAGGGGACATGGGGACACCGAGGAAAGCAAATGCCAGTTAGGTTAAAGGGTTTATCCAGAGTTGATGAGCAACAGGTCAGGAATGAGAAGTTATGGTTACTGATTCTTGGACCAGGTGCCTTTGCTCCACATGTCTCTTCTCATTGGCAAAAGCCCATAGTGGTGACTGATACCAGACAGAGCTATGAAGAGATTGCATTCCAAGAATACAAGCATGTGGTTAAAACCATATCCAGGAAGGGCCCTCAACCCCATCTGTGTACCCCAGGGCTGATAAATGTGTCTTTCTTAGAGCAGAGTATTCATGTCAAAGCAGAGAGTAAATACAGCGTTCCTAAGACTTCAGTCAGCCTACCTCAAACTATTGATCCTGCCTTTTCTTTTATTTATGTCCTATTGTTCAGTAGATATTCTATGCTCTTATTAATTTATTGTAAGTGTCAGAAACTAGACTATAAACCCCTGGGGAGTAGAGCCTTTGTCAACATCATGGAAGTTGACTCCCAAGTGTCTGAAATAGTTCGTCAGAAATAGAATAGGTACAGACTCCAAGGCACCATGCTATTAAATCAATAGTAACAACTTTACAAAGGATATATAAACCACAGAACTGACAGATTAGATCTTAACTAAAGCTTCACTGTCTAATACAGTAGCCATGAGCTACATGTAGTCATTAAGTACTTGAGATGCGGCTAGTGTGAATAAAAAATGTGTTTCCCTTGTTTTGATGTGACGTCAAGTCTTCCAGGCATGGCATGTGTCCTGGTTTCATTCTGTTGCTGTGATAAAATACCCTTTAAAAAACAGCTTAGGGGAGAAAACATTTATTTTAGCTCATAACTCCAGGTTACAGTCCATTACTGTGGGGCAGTTATAGAAGCAGGAGCTGAGACAATCGGTCACATCCCATCCCATCAAGAGCAGAGAAAAATGCATGTAAGAATGCTTAATGATGGGGGTTGGGGATTTGGCTCAGTGGTAGAGTGCTTGCCTAGGAAGTGCAAGGTCCTGGGTTCGATTCCCCAGCCCCGAAAAAAAGAAAAAAAAAAAGAATGCTTAATGACTACCTTTCTCTACTTAAAGAGTTCAGGGCTCCAAACCAGAGAATAGCTCTGTCCACTTCCAGGCTGGTTCTTACCGTACCAGTTAAAAGGCAATCAGAACTACCTCGCAACTGCGTGCTCACAGATTAACTTGTTCTAGACAGTCACTCACTGAGACTCTTCCTAGATGATGCTAAGTCGTGTCAAGTTGAGAAACCATTACTGAAGAATGTTTTTCCTTTCCTTTCCAACCTGATACAGATATGTCCTCTCTTTCCTCCTTCCCTTCTTCCTTCCTTCTTCCCTTCTGACCTGTTTTCCTTCCTTCCATCCCTCCTTCTCTACCTTCTCTGTTTTCATGTCTCTTACTGTATGTTTGGAATTAAACCTCAGAACCGCACATGAGCTAGACAATCTCTCTACCACTGACCCACACTCTCAGTACTCAGTTCTTGGTCTGTATTTTAGCTATAGTGTCCCCAAGCCAATTACATCATCGTGTGACAATCTGTTGGTGGACTGTCATGAAGCTTATTTTTTCACATATGACAGTTTCTTTTTTCAAGTCTTCTGCATTCACTCTGCTTCCTGAAGAACTGTTCACAAGAACACTTCCAGACTTTCAGGAATAACCTGATGTTTGGTCATATGCCATGGGGCAGCCAGTAGCCAGGAGACCTCTCAGTAAAAACTCTTCTGAGTCAGGCATAGTGGCACATGTCCTTGTAACTCCAGCACTTGGGAAAATGAAGCAGGACAATTTATGTTAGCTTGAGGGTAGCCTGCACTATGTAGTGATTTTCAAAGTCAGTCTAGGCTACATACTACATAACAAGTCCATATGTTGAACAAAACAGTATAACACAGACAGAAAGACAGAGACAGAAAGACAGGAAGACAGAGAGACAGAAATAGAGAGACAGAGAAACAAAGAGACAGAGATAGAGAGACAGAAAGACAGAGAAACAGAAACAAAGAGACAGAGATAGAGACACAGAAAAAGAGACAGAGAGAAACAGAGAAACAGATAGAGGCACAGAGAGAAACAGAGAAATAGACACACACACACACACACACACAGAGAGAGAGAGACAGAGACAGAGAGGAAGAGAGAGACAGAGACACAGAGAGACAGAGAGAGACAGAGAGAGAGTTGAGCCTGATATGGCTGTGACTCAATTCTTTTTTTTTTTTTTTGGTTCTTTTTTTTCCGGAGCTGGGGACCAAACCCAGGGCCTTGCGCTTCCTAGGCAAGCGCTGTACCACTGAGCTAAATCCCCAACCCCCTGTGACTCAATTCTTACAGTAAACACGCAGTGCTCAACAACTATGAAACACCAACCTTAAATCTGTGTTCTTTGCTCCCTTCTGCAACACAGGCTGCAGGTATAATGTTCTGTAATAAGTATAATGTGTTGTTTATAAAAATGCATGGAAAATTATTAGAATTATCTTTTCAGTGTTTCTTTACTGTCAGCCCTCAGCTCTTACAAGTATTTAGAAATGGCTTGCTCAGCAGTCTTCCAAAGTTTCCTCTGATATTCCAGAGACCTCACTTTGGAAGTTCTGAGCAGCCATAGAGCCGGGAGCTCTCCCCACCCCAGAACAAGACAAAACCAGGAAGTATTTATAGAGTCACTTGATTCATGGCAGATGTGAGAATTCCACTTTTCTTACAAAGAAGACAAGGAGCCTGTTACACGAGACTATATTACATGAGAATAACAAACAAACAGCCATAGGGTACCGAATGTCAACTCCAGGCTTACGATAAAAGAGCTATTTGAGTTAGCAGTGTAACTCTGCTGGTAGAACGCCTGCCAGACATTCAGGAATAACTTGATGCTTGGTCTGAGTGTCCCTAGCCTATGGCTCTGTGCCATGGGGCAGCCAGTGGCCAGGAGACTTGTCAGTGAAAAATGCTTCCGAGTCAGGCATAGTGGACACATCCTTGTACCTCCTGCACTTAGGAGAAGATGTGGGTTCAGTTCCCAGTGCTACATAACCTGGACACCTGTAAGCTCAGAACTCAGAGGGTAGAGACAGGAGAATCAGAAGTTCAATCATTTGTGACTACCAAACAACTTGTCTTAAGTTTGACTTAAATGTTTCATAAAATAGACATGAATTCAACTGTATTTATTCTTCTTTTGGGTTACAGGACCACATGTCACAGATATGACATAGTTTCTGATTTTCAGAGTTTTTAAATGCCAAGAAGACATAGGATGGCACCTATCTCGGGAAATGCAGTTTGCAATATGTACCACATTTAACATAATGGGGGAGGCATGGAATTAGCCTCAGTTTCTTTCAAGGTTTGTAGTAGTAAATGCCACTGTCTCAGACTGTCCTGCTATAAAAAAAATCACTGAGTTTAAATTATTCATTTATAAATTACATAAATCTATTTCACACCATTTAGGGGACTTGGAGCTCCAAGTTCAAGACACCAGCAGATCTGGTGACTGCTTCCAAGGTGATCTTTATGCTGCATCCTTGGGAGCAGACAGACAGCCTACTCACATGGTTGTCTCTCGGAAGTAGAGCACTTACTCACATACAGGAGTCTGTAGGCTCAATTCCCATTGTTGGAGAGAAAGAAAAGAAAAAGAAAAGAAAGTCTTTCCTAGAACAGCATTGACTCTGTCAAACTCATTTTATCTATAATTGAATGTATTTATTGTACTTGGGTAGCTGAGTTGCAAGCCAGGAGTGGGCAAGTCAGTAAGCAGCACTCCTCCTTAGCAGACCAATAAACAGCACTCCTCCATAGACTCTGCTTCAGTTCCAACTTCCTGCCTTGAGTCCTTGCCCTGACTTCCCTCACTGGCAGCGTGTGACCAGAGTTGAAAAGTAAGTAAAATAAACTCTTTCTTCCCCAACTTGCTTGTTGGTCATGATGTATTATCACAACAATAGAGACCATGACTAAGACAGTGACCAACTGGCAAACAGTATTTGTTTTCTCTATGATACTTGTAACGTTGTACCCAGACCCCACCCAGCTGCTGTCTCACTTGAGCCACCTGAACAGCCAGCATAGAAAAGCTCTCCAAGACATTTGTGGTGGCTTGGGGACACCCATTTGGGATCATTTTAAGCCTTAAAAGTATTTTTGGAGTATGAGTGGATGTGGAAATATTTTTCTTTCTTTTTCTTCTTCTCTAAGATTGGAGACAGGTTTTAAGGCAACAGGCTTTCTAATCTTTGACCTGCTCACCTACAAGAGAGGTACAGGTCAGCCCAAAGTACTCCCTCTGTGCTCCTCAATTCAAGAACAAGCGAAATGGAAGTGGTGGGAATCCATCCTACCTCAGGTCATTCCGGTTGAACATTCTCCAATCGGTCAAGTCGAAAAGTCAAAGCAGCAATGAACAAAGCTGTTGGGGAGCAGGGCTCTCCACTTCATAGTGATGCTCTCACAAGCCACAGATCAGGCTGGGATAACAATGAACAGACCAGATAAGAGGTATAATCTTCACACAATACTAAGGGGAGACCGTCAAGCGATGGAGCTATTTGTGGGACACTGGGAGCAAGAGGCGGTAAACAGAATGCCAGGGACTGCTATAGACAGACGTACAATGGCTTTGTGACAAGGTAAACTATGCGCTGGGAGGCCAACAGACACAGACCAAAAAAGATTTTCCACTGCTCTCTGCAGAAAGACCTTATCATCTGTCACGTTCAGATATTTTCAGCCACACTTTTGTACAGGGATTAACCACAGTGTCAACAGTATCATACTTGACTACAAAGGACAACCGTGACGAATCTCAGGGCCCTCCGAATCTGCAGATAGCGTTGTTAACTTCTGTGAATGCCAGAGGGTTTTCTTTTTTGTTGTCGGCAGAGCTGCTTGAGTTATTTATGCCTGCAGGGACTTGTATTAGGTCACCCCTTTAGCTGCTTCCCTGAGATGTGTCATAAGGAAAGCAAGAGTGTTGTCAGCAGCAACATGTCCTACACTGTGACCACTGGAACCCGAGCTCCCAACTGCAGGCTTCCTACCTCTCGTTCTGTTAACCTTGATCCACTTTGCCCTGTCTCCATGTCTCCCTGAGGAAGCTATCAGTGCCAGAGAGTGCTATCTCGTCCTTCATTCTAGAAACCCCGAGAACCTTCCAAGAGAATAAATCACTCTCTGGTTTATTCCTGCAAGAATTCCTGAAGAACCTGGACAAGGAAGCTATTGTATGTATATACAAATAAATGACACAATCCAATGGTTTGGTGTTATCTGCCAAGTTAAACTACTGCCGAGCAGCTGTGCACATTTAAAGCTGAAGCTTGGCACAACTGGAGATCCATAAATCATCAGCTGTATACTTTCATGTAATTAAGCGAGTGAAATAAGTACAAAAAGTCTACAAATTGAGATGTGTGTGGGGACTGGATGGAATTGTCATTCTGCGCTGAAGGCAAAATAAATAAGATTTTTTTTTTAAAAAACGAGTCTTCGTTTTCCTAATACTGAAACTAGAATTTCTCATCTAGGGGCCCAGTATTTTTGGCATTTCAAATCCTGTGCTTCTAAGAGAACTGTTTCAGGCTTAGAGCTTTGTCTCTCTCTAAGTAACAAGGCAAAGTTGAAGTTAAAATTTATCCTGCAAGCAGTCATTCTTTAAAATGAGTGGAGGGGTGATAGGTGGGGTTAAGTCAAAATTTTAAGGCACATCTGAGAAAACTGTGGTCAGGTTATAGGTTTGGGAACTGTGTGGTTAGCCCTTTCTTCTGTCTTCCCACAGCAGATCAGATGAGAGCAGTAGCAGATGCCTTCACTCACCTTCTGTGAGTCTTGGCTATGAAGGTATAGCTACACGGGAGGAGTCTAACTGAAATGAAGGGGAAGGACACTGGGACACTATAATAGAGGTGCCCAAACATGCTGGTTTGTTTAGATCTGAGGATGTTTCTAGAACATTGGAGGTTTAAATGCTAAAATGAAAAGCAAAAATCATATATGACCACAATAAAAACTGGTCAGATGAAGTTTTTAGGTTACTTAGGAGCCCTGTATCATCTTAAACAAGTGATACAAACTTATCAGTTCTGTCCCCACCAACCGCTATGAAGACAGTCACAGGTGCTTTAACAGAGCTTCTGGTTTGTACTCCATCCAGTGGAGAATTTATGTTTAAAACAATCTTAAAAGCCATAACGTAACTTAAAAAGGAAATCGTGACTACTTGTCAGTTTAAACCTACTACTTTTAGGTACTGTCCCAACCCAACACTACAAGTGTGCATGTTTGTGCCAAAGCATTGAACTAAAGTTTAAAAAAGTGGCAACTCAGAACACACAGAGAAACATCTTTCAAATTCCTATCCTAACTGCCCTGAAGGACTCCTCAGAACACCAAGTTTTATGTCAAGGTGATGATATCAGATTTCTCACAAGTTCCAAGAGGTGAGGATTACAGCAGTTGTAGTAGTTTAAACAAGAGAGAAATATCCTGCCTGAGAGAACTCGGTTGTAGCTCAGTGGGCAGAGTGTGCATTCATGTATCAGGCCCTACATACAATCTTAATACAAAAAAGGAAAAAGATCTCAAGACATTTGTCCCATTCCATAATTAAGAGTGTCTCTGTACTTCCAGAGACTCTCGAGCCATCAGCGAGAAACTCTGAGGGTCCAAGAAGACACAGTTTGCCCCCAAGGAAGTTATACATCATCACCTTAATCCCAATGTGCAGATGGGAATCACAGGGGCAAGGGAAGGAGGCACAGATAACAAAGACACAGGCAAGCAAGTGCAGAGGCCAACTTTCAGCAGGTTTAAGGTCTGACATAATTCCTGCTCCCTAAATAATATGTAAAGCCTTTTCTGTAAATTGTGACCATTTCAGAAGTAATTACCAGGTATCTGAAACTGAACTGTGTTGGGACATGACCTCTTTTGTCATGGATTTTATAGTCCCTTGTGTTTGTTATTTGGGTTTATTTTCCCTGTTGGTCTATAGACTTTACAAGACCAGGGCTAATGTTGTACTTATCTGCTTAGCTTCCTCAGACCTAGCTAGCACAGTGTTTTACATAATGCTAATACTCCAAAAGCTTGTTGAATGAATGAATGGTTTGACTGGGTGAATACTGTCAATTCTGAGCCTAAATCAGTGAGCTTTCTTCATTCTCTTTGAGTGAGAATGTCTCCAACCATCAAATCAGAGGGGGAAAAACAAACAAAAACACAAAAGAGAGGTCTGCAGGTGTTTCAGGTTCACTGTTGGAATCAGCCGGGATCCTGGGATTACAGAAAGTCTTGAGCCAGAATTTGTTTTTGTTATGGCTCTGAATATCTTATAGCTGAGAACAAAGTAGGATTCCCTGGATCAGAGAAGTAAAAGATATCTTGTTATGGTGAAAAGACAAAATGAATGTTTGAGGTTGAACTTAAGTTTTGGTGAAATAAATCTCACGATGAAAACATCTCCCGTGTTCTTCATTTCCATTAACCCTTCAGGCTGCAGCCACCATCTCTGGGAAAGACCCCTGGGTCATCTTCCTTAGTGTTTCTGCCCATATTAAGTTGAAAAGTGTTCCCTCCCTCCAAATTCATGTCTGTTTGAGACCTGTGAAGGGAGCCTTATTTTGAAAGGGGCCATTTCAGATGCAATCAAATTAAGATTAGGCCGTAGTGGATGAGGGAGATCACGAAATTCAATATTGCTGCATCTGGATAATAAAGTTGTAGTCTACCATTGCCAGACTGCTTTCCTGAGCTCCATGGAAAATGGAGCTCTTACTTCCCTTAGTGGTGCTTCCTCTTCACCATCTGATCCCGGGAACCCAACACATACTCTACCTGGGGAATGTCACCTAATCCCTGCTGAAGTTACAGGTTCAACTTCCCGGAATGCCTCTCCATGCAAATGGTGTGTCCCCAGCCTCAGCCAATGGAATTTCATCCTAAGAAGAGCCTGCTTCCACTCTCCAAGGTTTATACATACAGCCCTGACTCACACTGAAAGAAGATCTGTGCATAAGCTGAGATGTCCCAGAAGGCAGTTTCATTGAGGGCCATTGGAGAAGACCTTTGTTTGAAAGAGCTGAAATACCAAGATCCTTGTAGAAGGCCTCTCCCCACTCCCACACACACATACACACACCACCAGGGAAGAATTAAAAAAAAAAAACGGAACCACACATTATGATCAGTTTCCTTGTAGGAAGAGGGAACTTCAGATACGTGCACAGAAGAGAAGGCTGTATTTAGACAGAAACAGAAACTGGAGAGTAGGCTTAGATTTTTCAAAACCTACTAATAAGGGTTCTTAAATGCTTCAACCTCCCTTCTAGCCCACTAACCAAAGGTAGTGAAGGAAGATGGTTAATAGGACAAAGGGGATGTGGACCTGTGTAGAAGTATTCAGGCTACCGGCCGTCCAGTCCAATACATCAAACACAAATCAGCAACAGCAGCTTAATCCAGAAAAAAAATGCAAAGTTCCACTGAACTGGCATCAGTCTGTAGACATGGCAAAAAGCCACTGGAAAACCAGAAGTTCTTTAGGGAGTGTCTATGAAGTCACAACAAGCAAAGATTTCGAAGACCAGCGAAGAATTGCAAAATGTACCAATGATTCAAGAGCACCTCCATCGGTGAAGATCAGTGAAGCAGTGTAAGGCAAGCCAACGCAAGAGCATCCTGCCACTGTCTGGGGTGTTAACATCATGTGCCCTCTCAAGTGTCTACTCCGGCAAAATATCATAGCACCTCTCCCAAAACAGCTTCCAGAAAAATATTATATGTCTGTTCTCAGCAAAACATCCTCTCATAAGACCATTTCCAGAGAAACATTACATGACACAATTGAGTCTCCAAAGAAACTAGAGATTTTTTTCTTCAATATACAATACATGTTGAGAAGGACCACTCACCTTGTGTGATTAGAAAGTGAAGAAAAGAAGAAAGGGCTGTAATCTCATACATCCCTCAAAAATATATGTCCAATGATCCAGCCCCTCCAATTAGCCAGGCCTCGTAAAATTTCCCAACTCCTCCAGGTACTTCCAGCTATAACTAAGTCTTCAACTCAGGAAGCATTGAGGGGAGCATTCCGGATCCAGATTATAACAGCAGGTTTCAACTGAGGCAAGTTAAGTTCAACACAATGTTTGGAATGTTGTCCGATGCTTATTGGCATGGCTTCTGTCTTGTTGTTGCTTAGAGATCTGCATCTTTTGTTGTCTTTTTCTTCAGTTAGGATGAACGTAACACACTGGGATATGCAAGCTGCCGGCTAGTCTCAGCCTTTCAGAGGGGTTAAGGAGCATTGCAGTGAATACGGTCAGGCAGCCTTGGCTATACAGAGTGAGTTGTTCAGCCTTGTTTCACATGAGACCTGGCTTCAATACCAAACATGATGAATGTGTTTCTTTAGTCCCAGCTCTCAGGAGGTAGAGGCAGAAGAATCTTTGTGCGTTTGAAGCCAGTGCAGTCTACATAGTAAGCTATAGGCCAGCTGAGCCTATATAGTAAGATTCTTTCAAAGAAAAGGCCCAGCTTCAATCCTCTCCTCTGCCCAACACACACAAGAAACAAATATAAGGAGGCAGAGACTTTAGCTAAGCTATTTGTCTTTTTTTGTTTCTAAACATTTTATTTACTTATTATTGTTAAATGGGTGTCTTGCCTGCATGAGTGTTTGTGTACTGTGGGCACCCAGTGACAGAAAAGGCTGCCTCATCTCCTGGGACTGGAGTTACAGATGATTGTGAGCTGCCATGTGGATGCTGGGAGTTGAATCCTGGTCTAGAAGCAGCCAGTGCTCTTAACCACAGAGCCATCTCTCTAGCCACTAAGCCGTGTGCCTTTAATATGTAAAAACAGCCTTGTCATACATTAACCTGACAAACTAAACCTTTGACGAGTCCTAGCTTTCATTGTAACCTCTTCTTCTCTTTTCAGCAAATGAGTGACCCTCACAGATTACCGGTCTAATTGGGTGTTTGTTCAGTCAATTAAAGAACAGAGCTATTAAGATGAGTATGCGAGTCAATAAGCTCCTTTGTTTTTCTTCACAAGGCATCTCTTAAAGTCCAGATGTTAAATTACAAGCCATTATTATAAAGGTTCTTTTATTTGATGACATCTGTGGCTTAATGTTTGCGCCTTCTTTTGTCCATAACTTACTGCATTACATACTGCCAGACTAAATACATACTGTGTGCATCATTAAATATGCTATTGTGTAAATGAGGGCTTAAAACAAGGACAGGATGTCTGAATGGTTTTGCTTCGTCCTGAATTTCCCTCCCTCCACATGGATGTGTATGTGTGTGTGTGTGTGTGTGTGTGTGTGTGTGTGTCTATGTGTCTATGTGGTGTGTGTGTGTGTTATGTGTATGTGTGGTGTGTGGTGTGTATGTGTGTGATGTGTGTGTGTTATGTGTGTGTTTGTGTGTATGTGTTATATATATGTGTGATGTGTGTGTTATGTGTCATGTGTGTGTTATGTGTGTGTGATGTGTGTGTGTTTGTGTGTGTGTGTTATGTGTGTGCTATGTGGGTGTGTGTGTGTGTGTGTGTGTGTGTGTGTGTGTGTGTGTTGCTTTGAAATCCTTCCACAGTAAACTCTGTTAAGATGATTCAGTAACACCACTCCATGCTCTGAGAAGCTGGGGTCTAAAGTAGGAATCAGCAGAGAACCGAGCCTAGGATGAAAGCAGTGAATGCTGGAGTTGATGCTAACATACAGACAGGCTCCCTTTTCTCTCTTCCTCATGTAGCAGAAGAGGAACTCCAGCCTCGTTCCTGAGCAGTGAATATTTCCAGTGTATTTGGGAGCATGAGTACCAAAGGGAAGGGAGAAGAGGTTGAATCCAGACAAGGCTTAGACTGTTAACTAACATACTCTTAGGAGATGCTTAAATGAGCAAACACCAATTAAAGTCATTACACTCAAGAGTCCTGGCTGAAAACTGAAGAGAATGAAAATATAAATGCACGGGCAGTTGTATTACGTACAATAATAAAGTTAGGGCATCAATGGGACTTCTGCCCTCCAGAAAGCACATCTTCATAACAAACTCACAATTTTCAACACGTTTACCCATTACACAAACGCCAGTGGCTTGTGAACTTTTATGGGCCTTATTTGTGCTTATGCAAACAGAAGGGAAGAAAGGATGTACAGAGAACAATTGTCTGACTTTGGTGTACAGGTGAACTTTGATGGAACTTAGTAAAACTCAGAGCGTTTATTACCATGATCAATGGCTCTCTAGGGAGTCATTTCCCTGCCTTCCCAGCTGGAGGTACATGGCTGCAGGGACAGCACCCGGCAAGAAAGGAACAGAACAATAGGTTCTGTGAGTTCAAGAAGCTGAGGTTACCCTTGCCAAGTGGGTGGTATCAGCATCCGTCCTGAACAGCACATAATTCAGGCAGAAGTGATGGATTCCTGAGCAGTGTGGAACTAACAAAGGAGCACAATAATGAAGGGTCACTTGAATCACCCAAAGTGCTGAGGATTTCTCGTGTCAACAGATCCCCGACTGAAAAGCCACACGCCTGGTGAATTTCCTGATCAAATCCAGGACACAAAGTTAATGCTAAGAATTACCAGAGCTAGACTCCACAGGGTCTTTGGTGGACTCAATCAATTAGGAAACAAGTAGCTATTTTGTCCTTTGTAAAACAATGAATGAATGAATTCACTCTGCTTGAATTTCTTTAGTTTTGTTATATATGTATTTTAAATGTAGCTACGTCATGTGTCTTTGGCTCATTTTGATTCTGTCACTCCTGAGTCTGGGGCAAGGACAAGGCTTTTTCTTCGACTTCTCTTTGTCAGTGATGACTCGGCATAAAGGTACTTGTTGCAGCAAACTCTCAATTGACAGATTTCACATCCTGTCACTTGACAGGAAGTTATTGGCTTTCTCAGTTGTGTGAGGTGTGGTGACAACTCCTCCAGTAAGCATGGCCGGAGAGTGACCCTTTCTTATTTTCTCCATATGAGCATCTAAAGAACACTCAGGCTACCCTTTGCTCTGCATCTCACTTCAAAGTCACACAGCACGAAAGTGACCAAGAGTAATGTTAAGTGAGCCTTTCTCACGTCTCCCTTTGGCTGGGTTCTTTCCTTCATCTCATTTCCCAGTACACTCTTGGCAGCTCTGGACAGACACAGTTGGATGTTCCATGGTCAGGAGTGTGGTCACTCTCTTAGACTCACACAGAGGTAACAGCCTAAACAACGACATCGACATCAACACTGTGACTGTTGACCGTCATAGTCTAGCATCCTGACACCAGGACTCGCCTCGGGGTCCCTGTACCCAGAGATGTGCTGCGGTAGCATTCAGAGCCAGTTTGCCGGGGCTGAGTTGGTGCTGAGGATGCCTGATTGGCCCTGACATTGGGTGGAGGATGATCAAAAGCTTCAGAAAGCAGCCTCCTGGGGAAGATGCTCTGGTTAAGTTTTTGTCTTTCCCCGCCCAGTCTTTCTCTCACTGCCCCCTGCCAAGGTAGGGACTGTCATCACCGTCCTGCTCCAAGTACACGCTTCTAATGGAGAAAAGCTGAACTAAGTTCTGTACAACAATGGATCCTCAACCTGTTGATCATCAGAATCCCTTGATCACACGAGGAGGTTTAAAGAGGGGGAGGGGAATCAATTTTACGATCTCAAGCTCAGAGTCTGAGTACTGTAGCCGGGGGTCAGACTTTGCAGTCTATGATTTTAAGGGCTCCATATGATTGCGGTGAGCAGCCATACTTGAGAGCGAGGAATCCAGGTTGGTTTTTTGTTGTTGCTTTTTATTTTTTTACCAAGTATTTTTAGATGTGTCTTTGGCGATTCCATTTAGAACAAGTACTTTGTGTTTTGTTCCCAGTTTAAATCTGTTACCGAGTTACACAGCTTCCTTCATTCGCCTTCCTCGGCTTAGACACGCTCTACGGGAGCATGCTTTTAGTGCTGATGTCTTTTCTCAAACTTTCCTGGGAACATCAGTCAGTGAAGAATTCAGGAGTCCTTGAATTAGAAAATATTTTGTAATTCTGTTGCAGAATATCCAAGATTGCCACCTATGGTCCCAATAGGTGTTGTGAAATTCTTGCAATTAAAACTCTCTGTGTTTGCCTCAATGGCTCAAGTTGGAAAGGCGCTCGTTTAGGCACAGAGAAAGAGTCTAAGACTTCCTCCTCACTCTCCTCTTCTTCCCACTCTCCTGTCTGAATCACACCCGGAGAGCAGACATTCTCACACTGTCTGAGCACAGGTAGGAAGCAGGTGCTACTTAGGAATGAGGTTAGAGTTATTGGAAGTTAAAATTGGACTCAGGCCACCTACATCAGGAACCCAGGCATCAGGGCGAGGGCACTATAAAGCCACTGCTTGGCTCTGGGCTTCTGATCTCTGACCTGGAGCTGAATGCCAATGGCAGCTCAAAACCCTTACCATAAGGCCCTGGGAGCAAGCAAAACAAAATGACAGGCAGGAGGTAACTGGCCATGGAAGATCATCCTGACACCGACTGGAGGGAACAGCGAAACAGGCCTTCTCAACCTGCTGCGTAGTTTCCTTCTAGGATATTCTAAGAGGAAACCAGCTGACCAACACAAAGTAGTTTCTGAATCTTTGCCATATATCATAAGGCAGAATAAACAGGGAAGTTTGCAGTTACAGGACATAAGCGTCTGTGTGTTGCTGTTGCTTTCTTTTTTCCTTAAAAAAAAAAATTATGTAGTGTGCATGGAGAAAGAAGCCAGAGGACAACTTGTGACAGTTGACTCTCTCCTACCATGTGGGTCCTGGAGATCAAACTCAGTCAGTCATGTTGGTGAAAGCATCTTTATCCTCTGAGTGTCTCACTGGCCCCCTCTGATTTCCTTTTGTGAGTCTCATGAAGGTTGGCTTAGAACTCACAATCTTCCCTCAGCTGCCTCCTAAATGTTGGAAGTATACATATGTGCTGCCACACCCAGACTGGCAGGCAGTATCTTCACGAGGTGCATCAGGAGAGCACTGGAAGTTGCATGGGTATGAACACCATTAAACTTCTGTTTCTAGAGGCTGGAGAGATGCCTCAGTGGTTAAGAGCACTGACTGCTCTTCCAGAGGTCCTGAGTTTAATTCCCAGCAACCACATGGTGGCTCACAACCATCTGTAATGGGATCTGATGTCCATTTCTGGTGTGTCTGAAGACAGTGGCAGTGTACTCTGACTGTTTCTTGCTGGTTAGAGAAATCTAGAAATATTATATTTCATTCTGATCATGTCACAATACTCTTCTCTAAACTCTTCCTATTTAGCTGGAATATCAAACATCACCTAATACAAATTTTTCATCAAGATTTAAGTCTGAAAATTGCAAATCAAAACGACTCTGAGATTCCCCCTACACTCATCAGAATGGCTAAGATCAAACGCTCAAGCAGCAATCCTGCTAATGAGGATGTGCAGTCAGGGAAACACTCCTCCATTGCTGGTGGAATTCTCCAGCCACTCTGGAACATGGCTGTTTCTCAGAAAAATTGGGACTCGATCTCCCTGAAGAACTAGCTGTGCCACTCCTGAGTGTGTATACCCAAAAGATGCTCTATCATACATGCATAGCACAAAAACACTTGTTCATGGTAGCTTTATCTGTAATAACCAAAGCCTGGAAGCCACTTACATGTCCCTTAACTGAAGAATGGATAAGGAAACTGTGGTCCATCTACACAATGGAGTATTACTCGGCTGTTTAAAAATAATAATATCATGAAATTGGCAGACAAATGGATTGAGCCAGAGAAAAAAATCATCGTGAGGAAGGTAAACCAGACCCAGAAACACAAATATGACTGGAGCCTAGCGTAATCATCCAGAGAGTTCACCCAGCAATTTATGGAAACAGACAGAGTCCTCCTGGCTTTAACTATGAGGGAATGTACTAGTCTCACTGCAGCTCGTTATGTCCCGTGTGGTTGATATCCCTGGGAGACCTACTCTTTTCTGAAGGAAAATGGAGGAGGAGTGGATCTGAGTGACTGTTGGAGGGGAGGGGCTAGGAGGAGAGGAAGGAGGGGAAAGTGCAGTTGAGATAAAATATATGATATAATAATAATGAAAAGATTCACCATTGAGATAGCATTTACTCATGTAGACAACTGATTTTTATCTGGAATTTATTTATTTTCACTTATTTGTGTGTGTGTGTGTGTTGTGTGTGTTGTAATTGTTTTATTTATTTACATTCTAAATGTAATGTAAATAAATTCCCAGTTCCTGCTCCAAGGATTTTCACCCCCTCTCTCCTCCCCCTTGCTTCTGAGAGGGTACTCTCCTCACTGCTCCCAACTCCCTCCTCATTCATCCAACCATCCCCACCTCACCATGTGCCCCCCCACATCTCCCTTCCCTGCAGCATAAAAGTGTGTGTTAAATTTTTATTTTGTTATTGTTCTGTGCATGCAATGCACGTGAGAGTGCTGGTACGACCGAGTGTGAGCACTACAACTGAGTGTGAGCACTACAACTGAGTGTGAGCGTCACAACTGAGTGTGAGCGTCACAATTGAGTGTGAGCACTACAACTGAGTGTGAGCATTACAACTGAGTGTGAGCACTACAACTGAGTGTGAGCACTACAACTGAGTGTGAGCATCACAACTGAGTGTGAGCATAAAGTATTAAATTTTGGGAGTTCGCCACCGTAGGGCCTCCAAGGGATTAAACTTATCATCGGGTTTACATGATGACCATTTTTACCCATTGGTTGTGTGGGGGTTTGGGTTAATTTTTTAAGATGTATTTACTTATTTTATGTATTTATGAGCACACTGTAGCTGTTTTCAGACACACTAGAAGACGTCAAATCTCATTACAGATGGTTGTGAGCCACCATGTGGTTGCTGGGAATTGTAATTAGGTTTCACATAGCTTGGACTGAGTTGCTGTTGGGGTAGAACTCTCTGCTCACATCCAGAAAGACCACACCAAACCAACATGCTTCCGCGTGCAGAGCTTTAATGAGAGAAGAAGAGTAGAAGAGGGGAAAGATAAAGGCCGGCCATGAGCACGTGGAATGGGGAGAGAAGGGACAAAAGAGAAGAGGGGAAGAGCAGGGAGCAAGAGAAGAAAGAGCAAGAGAAGAGGAGGGGCCAAGCAGTCAGGCACAGCTAACTGTTGCCAGGTAACCGTGGGGCAACTGTGGGGGTGGAGCTTAGACAGAATACCAACAGTTGCAACTCACAATGTGCCAGAGGAGGACGGCTTCTTCGCGCTTCTGATCTCCTGCCGTGCCCTGCTGAATACTGGGATTACGGGCATGCAGCACCTTGCTGGGCTGGAACTTTCTAAAGCTAAAGCAGTTTGGCTTTATATGTTTATTTGACAGTTTCATTTCCTACCCTCAAAGCAAGAACCAGAAGAGTACAAGCAAAGGAATGTAGGTAAAAACTGGCATAACGTAACCCTATCATTCACGATGAGTGCTACCTGCAGTCTGGACAGGACTCTAAACTTGTATGAAAGAAAACAGTAAGGACACGGTATACTGCCAGGACTTACGGTCCCACTCATTTACAGGGCAATCAGTTGAAAAAAGACTGCAAACTTGGAGTAACACCCACATAACAAAGGGCAGAAGCTCCTGGGGGTAGAATCAAGCCTAGCCACGCCCAGGTAAACATCTGCAGTGATAAATTTAATCACTACTATTAATACCCAGCCCAACTCAGAATTCAAGTTTTCTTTTCTTTCCGAAGCTAGATTTCTTACACTGGCTCTCTTCACAGGCAAGAGCGGCGTCCTGAATAACATCCCTGACAGCTGCCAACCATAACAAACCTGTGTAGAGAAGAGGAGGTGCAAACAGCGCCTTGTCTTTGGATTCTTCTGACTTGGGGCCATCACAACGCTCACCTTACTGCCCTAGTCTTGGTTCTGCTTCTCTCTGCCCTTTTGGAATTAATCACTTTGTGTTCCTAGCTCAGCTTCATTTGTAATGCAGATTTAAACGATTCTTTGCTCAGTAGCCTACAATTGAAGGCCAGAAACACCCGCAATCCACCGTTCCTCTGAAGCCCAGCCAAAATAAGAAGGAATTCTCCGCAAGTTACACGGGGTGGCTTACTTCAATAAGTAAAACCACCTCAAGAATACACATTTCTGCAATCCGGAATTTTTTCTCTTGATCAAGTCTTCGGATGTGTTTGCCTTTTGTCTTTAATAGTTCCAAACATATTTGTAAACTAGAAACAATTGTCTTATTATTTATGATGATTCTGTACTATTTAGATATTTTGCAAATTAGCAATGTGAGCTCAGATGAAGTGGGATAAATACCCTACACAGCTTGTGATGGAAATGGATCTTTCTGGAGAAGGCTTGAAATTGCTCTTCCTAGAATCAGCTTAACATTACTACCTTGCGACAACTTTTTTTAAAAAATTGTTTTGAAATTAAAAATTAAATATAATTAAATCCTTTTCCCCTTTCCCTTTCCGCCCTCTGACCTCTCCCATACACATTTTGCTCTCTCTCAAATTCATGATTTCTGGCTTCTTCTTCTAATTGTTCTCTCTCTCTCTCTCTCTCTATCTCTCTCTCTCTCTCTCTCTCACACACACACACACACACATACATGGGGGGGAAGCTAAATATGTAAACATGGTCTGCTACATCTGTATAATGTTGCTTATGTGGATAGCTTCATATTGGATAAACAACTTGTGACTACCTTCCCAACTACCCAGAGCTAGTGAGGTCGTGGATCTTGAAGGAGAACCTGCAACTGTCCTTTTACTAAATAAAGCAGCTTAATCCTTGACTACACTCTTAAGTATGTATCCTTACTACCCACAGATAAGTGTGGCCCTCACTCCTCATCAAGCACACATCTCCATGGCAGATGGAGACCATTACAGAAAACCACAACCCATCAAACTGCAGAGCAAAGGAGCATGTGGTGCCCAGCCCCGGCTGATCCATCTACAGCTCGACTCCCTCACCTAAGGCTCAAGGAGCATCTCAGAAGAAAGGACTCAAAGACTGTCAGAGTAACAGGAAGTCCTCTGTGAAATCATGTCCCCTAGAAATGTCAGGGACACTACACTCACGAAGCCTCAACAACATGGCTGCCTAAACAAGGCCTGAACAGGAACAACTTCAGCGTACACATTCACATGGAACGGGGCGTTCTCACGGGGACCCAACCCTAGGAAAAGAACTTCAGGCAACTAAGGACTGCGGAGAGCAGGAGACAACTTTTGATGTTGAAGGGATTCTGACCAACTTGGGCATGACGAGCATGTCCCTGGCAGGCCCTGCCCTTCTCCCCATTCCCTCTGCCTTGCTAAAAACTGTTAGATTATGCTCCTGAAGCTACCCCCCAAGGTCTACGCTCTTATTCGCCCACTTCCTCCTCCCGAGGCTGACTACTAAGGTTCAGCTATCAAAGTATTGAAGTCCAGTAATCAAAGCCCCCTTTGACTCGCCTAATTAACATGCTCAATTAAAATTAAACACCTCATCCTAACACAGGATTTCCCCCTTGCACTTTTGTAAATTGACATTGTTCCTATGTGCCACACCTATCTTCTATTTAGAGGCAGTCCTTTGTCCTCCTGGAAGAAATCCCCCTCCTCCTGCTCCCTTGTTCCCTTCCCCTTTTCCCCCCATCCTCTATCTCCTGGTTTTGTCTCTTATTCCCTGTGCTTTGTCCCTCTGGGCCAAAGAAATCTCCTGTGTGTGGAGAACTTGGTCTTGGGGTCATGAGCTGAAACTTTTCCTTTCAGATGTTGTTTTCTTTGAGTCTAGATGAGGGCTGCCTGAATTCAGGCTTCTCATGTTCTCAGGGTTTCCTTTTCCTTCTCCCTCGTCTAGGTCAGGACAAAGCTTGACATCTCTGATAAGGCTTGCTCTGGGAAAAGATGGGTGTTTCCTTCCATCCCTCCCCCTCACAGATCACAGTCATCCAAGCCTTCTGTATTTGTCTTACACCTTGGGCCCAAACACTTGCCAATCATATTTGCATGGTCATTAGAGCCCAAAGTCACTGTTAACCAAACCTACTAAACAATAAATCCTGAGTGGTCTGGCAGTGGCTTCCAGGGCATTGCCTACCTTCCTACAGACTCTAGAGTAGAGCTCATATATTTGTATTCAGTATATCCAAGTAGTTTAGTGCTAGATTATTTAGCCAGTAGTAATGCTGGAAATCTACGACTCCGGTTGTTGCCTTTTGTGCGCTTTGCTTTGAACATTTCCATCCTTGCTGTCAGGGAATCTGGTAAGGTGTGGACATGAAACCACTTTGGAAAACCGGTTCATTTACATCAGGTACAATGGAATATACCTATATAGCTTACGGTCCTAGCTATGTGGAAGATTAAGGCCAGTAGATACTTTGAGGTGTATCTAGGCAACATAACAAGACCCTTCCTTAGTGGCCTGTAGTTCTTTGCCTAAGGTTAGGTTCCTGTAAGGTTTTCCCCCTTCCGTGTTAAGGTGTCTACTGGTGTTGTTCTTGTTCGGGTCTTGTTAAGGCAGTCATGTTGTTGAAGAGAAAAAAGGCTTATCTGATAGCCAGTTTTCAATCTTCTATAAATTATCATTAAAATTGTCTTCTTGGACAAAATGAAAAACTGTCTGAGCATGTACCCACTACTCTGAACCAACTGAAGCAACCCTCATGGGGGATGCAACTGCTTCTTCAGCCATCATTAACAGGGTTCCCTAGAGGACTCTGGCTTCTACACAGAAGATAAAAGGACACTTCCTAGAACCAGCCACAGCGTGTGTGAAGGGAAACAATGTCATCTTCAGAGAAATCTAGGTTCTCCTAGGAGTGAGGCCTTCAACCTATGGCTGGAAACCTTTCCATTCTCTGTTTCTCTTTGTCTTGACTAACAGAAATCTGCAAGTAAGAATATCGTGGTGTTTTATTCATAGGTTGCACTCATCCAGGTTTTATAGTATTATGACTATAATGAGTAAAAGTTAACTTTCCAATTGACCAATTTAACCTAACTCAACAAGCCATTTTTAAACGCTATTTTATTGGACTGAGTATTAGGAATCCAACACTTCAGAAATAACTCAGATCATTTGGAAAAGCCTAAGGATGTTTGCTACTAAAAAAAATCAAGGAGCGTCGTGGAAATTTCATGTGCTAGGTTGAATCTTTGTATGGTCTTGTGCTCTCTGGGAACTGTTAGCTCTGTGATAGCTGCCATAATTTTAAAGGTCTTAGGAATGCTATTGCTTACTCTCCCTTGGACATGTATTTTCCTGATTGCCAACACACCCGGAGAGTACTTCGATGCAGTCTAGAGTCTTCTTCGGCAACTCAAACACGTTTCCTCTTTCTATATTCTTAATGGAGACCAGATTCCTAGAAATAACCCTTCATCTCCTCGAAGACCCTCTCAGCCTCGCATTCCATTGCTCTGCCTTAGTTACCAGCTGCCACGGAGGATATCCTGAAGGGAAAAGTTCAAGATCAAAAGAGATGTCTCTGTCCGTGAACTAGCAAAGGTAATTTTCTCCTTTCTAGTTTTATTAACGGTGAGAATCTCTCTTCACATAGCACACTAAAGGCAAAGGTGCCGTGGAAAACGTATCACTTTTAAATCCCACAGAGGTTTACAAAGGTTACTCTAACAAGCATTTTCCAAGTCAAGCTATTTGTGGAATAATTACAGCTTGAGCTTTTCTGTCATCAAAATTAAATGGTTGATTCTTCAATGGCCCTTTGACTCCAAAAACCAATTCTGCTTCTGGCATAAATTATATTGTTCAAGGATAAACTTTGATTTCATTATTCTCTCTGACTCTGTTTCCAAAGTGAAGTAAAATGGAGTGCTCATTGAAAGCCAGTCACCCTATACCATTTAAATTCACTCAGTTTACCACCTATCCCATAGCCCTGCTCCCTCTGCCCATTTACACAACCACATATATAAAAGTAATAATGCTCATCACTTGCAATACATGGTTGAGACATTTTCTAATATTTGTATGTTTCGATTTCATTTCTTCCACATGTGGCTTCTCATCATATGTCCTTAATTCCAGAGAGTAGCTAAGTATTCTTATGACCATCCCTAAGAACTAGAAGACAGAACTATAACAGTACTAATTATTAAGCACTTCTTTTTGGTTTGTTTTTGGGGTCAGTAAGATGGCTCAGTGGGCAAAGGCACTTGCTACCGAGCCTGATGGCCTGAGTTCAATCCCTAGAATGCACATGTGGGAAGGAGAGAACAACCCTAAGTTATCCTCTGACCTCCAAATGTGCACGTGGTACATATGCACACCACCTTTCCCCATACAAAACATAGAATAAGTGTATCATTAAACTGATGAATTTTTTGGCATCTTTTACATTTGTTTGTAAAGCAATAGTTCCTCATACAGTTTTTCAGGCAAACTTTGTATGTAGGAATAGAGATTGTCCCACACCCGCCCCCCAATCCTCCTTTCCCCTATATTCTTTCATTCCCAGTGTTCTCCCTTCTACTTTGTTGATTTGCCCATTCCCTCCCTTATGGCCTCTTTGTATTCAGTCTCAGGCTCCCTTTCTAGTGTTCTGGCCCTTACTCACACATATTCTTTCCTAAGCTTGACACTTAAAGACTAGAATTCACACAGAGAGAACATATGCAGTATTTGTCTTTCTAAACCCAGGTACCTACCATTAAGCACTTCTATCCCAAGAATTACCCAAGTTAGAGCTTTCACCAGTGTGCTATTAGTTAAATTATGTCCCCTGGGGAAAAAGACAGAGTATGACTTTATTTGGGGGTAGGGTCATTACAGATATAGCTATATCTAAATGGAATTATAGGATGCTCCATAACCTTGTATGTCCTTAGAAAAGTGGGAAATTGGGACATAGAAGCACATAAATACAAGCACGAAGGCCATCATCTATGGCCCTCAAAAGGAAACCAGCAATTGGACCCTCAATTTCAAACGTTTAGCTTATATGTTCTATTTAAGGCCCTTAGCTTATAAAAAGTCACAATATTATGTTATGGCAGTTCTAGAAAATGACTCTAAGTCTCTGCAATTTAAGTCTTATTCTACTCTTATAAACACAGAAAGGAGGGCTTTCCCCAAAATCACATAGGTAGTAGGAAGTAGGACTATAGTTTAACCTAGGTCTGGTTTCTTCTAAAGTTCTTATTATTTCCACTAAATCATACTGATTCTAAACTCATTTTATATCGACTTGGGTGGTTACTATATATAGATATACAGCACAGCATATGAGTCTAGAGAATATACTTAGAATTGTATAGTCAAGAATTTTCAGTTTTGTTTTGTTTTGTTTTGTTTCGTGAGTCACGGTCTTGCCATGTAGCCTTCTAAGTGCTAGGATTACAAGAGGTGCCATTGTGCCTGGCTCTTTCTGGTAGTTCATATTGTGGATTCTGAGAGGACCGTCATGAGCTCCCTTTTCACCTTTGAGGATTGAGTGATAATATAAATCTCAAGATACAGATAGAGTTATTGATCTCCTCTGAGGAAAACAGTGCCATCTCTGGCCTTGCAGCATCGGCTATCCTACCCAGGCTATCAGTAATGGGAATCAAGAAGGTAAAGCCAGACTCAACTAGAAACTGTGTTTGTCTGCCTTGTGGAGAAGGGAAATGAAAATAAAAGAAATGGAATAATCTCCATAGAAGAGAATCTACTGAATGGCAAATCAGTTCAAGCTAGGAGAATACACTAAGGCATCCAGAGAACAAGTGATTGAAAGCAGACAAGGACCAGGAAAGAAAGATGCTTTGACATTCAACAGTATTACCTGTTTGAATCATTATGGCCCTTAATGAAACCCTCTGTTAGGTTCTGGAGGAGATTTGGGGTTGAGGGGCAGATAGAAATGCCACAGGCAAGTGTAGAGGAACAAATCAGAGTGAAGTGTCTGTAGATTATCACTAGCAACCTTAGGGCGTGACTGGCCTTCCTTTTGTCCACAGAGTCAAAATTCTTCACTGTGACAAGGGAATCAAATAATACAGACCAATAATAACACAAGACATCATAGGCCTACAGGCACAGGAGCCTGTCATAGTTTCACCTCAGGGGAGGCAGGGTAAAATGCAGAACATGTGTAAGAGACACAGAAGCATGTGGGGCTTTGCTGTTGTCGTGTTGCTCGGTTGGCTTTGACCTGGTATAGCTGAAGATGACCTTGAACATCTGACCCTCTCCTGCTGCTGTGGCCTAGTGCTGGGTTGAATGTAGGGAGGGGCCACCACAGCTGGGTTATGCAGTGCAGTGACTGCGATCTGCCCACTGAGCCTCCTCCCCAGCCAGGATGGTTTTTAACTTAAGTGGGTGGCACAGTGTTACTTCCTTGAGAACTGTTGGAAAGCCACTTAACATTTAAAAAGAGAAGGAAGAAATTCCTCATTATCAGTCGAAGTCAGGAAGATCTTAGCGTGCTCCTTTGAAGAGCATTGCCTTTTGAACTTATGGTAAAATCTGCCCAATTTATAACAAGAACTCTCTTTGAAAAAATGAAAAGAACAACAAAGGATCAAATTAAAACATCACAATGATGTTCTTAAAATTAACAACTTACTGGTTTTCTACATTTTTTTCCCTTTTAAAAAAATCTATTTTTATTTCCTGGGTTGTTCAGTCTTAAATTTTTGAAGTGATGTAACACAACCACAAAAGAAATATTTTCACAGAAGCAACGACTTGTAGGCTAAGAATTCCTAAGTGTATGCGCACTTTTCTCCATGGCAATTAGCAGAAGAACTTGGGCAGAGCCAGAAATAGAGGACCTAATGAATTCGCATAGCACGATCACTCAATGTGATAGGCTTCCCAGATTTCTTGGACTTGACATATGTAGAAAATGGCTTTCAGTGCTGATGGTCCAGAAGGTTAGCCCTGATTTAGGTGTTCTTTATGGCTCTGCTTGGTTGCAGTCAGACACATGCTGATCAGCCAAAGTTAACGTCACTTGCTGGGAACTATTTGTTTGCTTATTTTGTGGTGCTGGGTATAGAACCCAGAGCCTCTCATATTAGACAATCATTCTGTCACAAAGGTACATCCTCAGCTCTTGAGTTTTTAAGGCAGGGTATCCTTCTGTACCTCTCCTCTCCTCTCCTCTCCTCTCCTCTCCTCTCCTCTCCTCTCCTCTCTTCTTTTTGCCCTTCCTTCCCCTTCAGAAAGGTCTAAATTCATATACGTTCAATTTTAATTCTATTAAATAAAGAGAATTCTTAGTAGTTTGATTGTATTCACTAACATTTTACTATTCTAGAAGAAACTTGAAATCATCAATTAATCTTCTTGATACTTATTTATATATGTTTTAAAGGATTAACTCTGCAGCCTTTGTAATTTAAGCCTAATGTAGGCTTAGAATTTTTTTAAAAAACCTACTTTTAATAAAAGTTCTCAAACACTTCAACTTACTTTCTAGCCCACCATCCAAAGGAAGGGGAGAAAAGATGGTGAATAAGACAAGGGATGTGGACCTGTTTAGAAGTAGCTCCTTGGGGTGATTCCAATCTCCATTGGTCAGGTTACCTGCAGCCCAGTTAGTAGTGTCAAATTAGCAAACATGAATCAGCAGCAGTGGCCTGATCCAGCAGAAACTGCCAGGCCTCAACCGAATCGACAAAAGTCAGCAGGAGTGACCAGGACCAGACAGGACACAAGAAGTTCTCTGCTGTGCCTCTCTCAACACAGCAGAGATCAGCGAAGGCGAAGATGTGAGACCATGAAGCATTCATTGCTTAGCCAACTATGCAAGCATTCTGTCACCATTACTGTCCGTTGAGCCCTGTTTATACTCTCTTCAAACATCCTTCCATGGGGCTGGCCTCAGCAAAACACCACTGTGAGGCAACCTCACCACTGAGTCTCTATCAGCTGATAGATCCAGAAACTTCCATTCAGCCCCCATATGGATAGGTTAACAAGGAAAATCCGTGAAATGCCAGCTACTTAAAAAGATGGAATTGTACCACAAAATGAAAGTTTACACGCTGTAAGCATTAGATCAGAGGTTTACAGACATAAGGTTATGATGAGAACGGCTTTAGACATTTGTGTCATTAGGATGGTCTACCTCTTCCAGAATGAATATGATTTCAGAAGTTATACTAATATGGCTTTGTCCAATATTAATATTTAACCATATTGTGTTTAGCTAAAATGTTATTTTGTTTGTAAAAAAAAAAAATCTACGGTTGCAAAATTGATGAGAAACCCTATTAGAGTCAACCTGCTTTTACAAGTGTCTGAAAAATTGGTTGTTCTGTTTTCATAAAACTCAAATTTAGGGTGATTTTCCAAGATTACCTAACATTCCGTGGTTTTAGCCAACATTTTCTTCCGTCAGCCATACACACTAACATGGTAGAGTCGGGTCAGGGTTAAGGGTAGCATTGGCCTGTATTGTGTTTTAGGCTGACCCACCTTACCTAGTGAGCCACAGGCCTGCCTGGGTTAGGAGGGAGACTGTTTAAAAACAAATGCACATATTAAACTTATACATAAGGATTTTTAAATGACTCAAAAGGTTAAGTACCTCTTCTTTGGAACATAGCTTCACTTCTATTAAAAGTCCTGACTTTCTTTACACAAATAAAAAAAAATAAATCCTAAAGTTTATATGGAAGCACAAAATACTGCAAACAGCTGAAGCAATGCTGAGAGGAGTGTGGGGATATCATTATGCCTGAGTTCAAGCAATACCACAGAGCCACAGTCTGACAACAACAAATGTGGACTGGCACAGAGACAGGCACGTAATCCAGTGTGGATGAGACCTTGCTTCGTTATTGAATGCTGTAGGTGGCACTTTGCTCCAGAACAAACCCGCCGGATTCCCTATAACTAAGAACGAACGCCAAGAGCAGACAGCCTCTTTAACAGGCGGTGCCGGGGAAACATGCAGTAGAACGAAACTAGATCCACACCTCCCATCCTGCTGGCGGAAAACATAGGGGAAATACTTCAAGATTCGAGCTTAGGTAATGACTTCCTGGACAGGATTCTAATGTGAGGAAGTAATAGTGGGGTTTGACAAATGGGACTGAAAGAAACCCAAAAGCTTCGAAGCAAAGGAAACAATTGTCAGAGTTAGGAGACAGCCTACAAAACGGGACCAAACCTTTACTTGCCATCCATCTGACAAGAGATTAGTGTCTGGAAATTTAACATCTAGACTGTGTAAAGATTAGAGCATAAACACTAAAATGGCAGGCAATATAACCAGTAAATGGGCACGTGAATTAGACACAAAATATCCATGGTGTTGATTTTACAAATTAGCTTCTAGGAGAAAAATAATCTAGTAGAGACTTAAATCTTGGGTTGAATTTCATCTCTGTACTAAGATATATCAAGAAAGGACTTTGACTAGACAAGAGTTGGTGAGGAATCAACTTTATAATTATCATGTGCCTCGTTAATGATGACAAGGTATGGAATGTGAGAGTGATGTCATCTTTGTTTTGCTTTGCTTTGCTTTGCAAAACAGGGTTTCTTTGTGTGGCCTGGGCTGTCCAGGAACTAGCTCTGCAAACCAGGCTGGCCTTGAACCTCATGGAGAGATCTGACTGCCTCAGCCTCCGGAGTGCTGGGATTAAAAGTGAAAGGAATTTTAAAACATCTCCTTTATTTTCTGAGATTATAATATATTACATTAATATTATAACATCACGTCTCCCTTCCCTTCCTGTAATCTCTCTGATATGCTCCTCTTTTTGCTATTTTTCAAATTCATGGCCTCTCTTTTCATTATTTGTTGTTGTACATGCATATATGCATACATGCATACATATACACAACACACACATGCACACACACACACATATTTCTTATTCTGAAATTTATTGAGGATGCAGTTTTAAACAGTTTAGATCGTAACTGTGGTAAATGCTTTTGCCTTTGAAGACATGAATTGGAAAGCCCAGTGGTGGGGGATAGCCCAGTGGTTAGAGTATTTGCCTGGATGAAAGCCTGGTGCAACATTTGCATCTGAAACTGAGAGCTAAATCAGGCAGACCCAGGAGCTTGAGAGCCAGCAAAATGGTGAGCGCCAGTGGAGGGCCACAGAGAAAGCCATCTCATGTCAACTTCTGGCCTCTGCACATGCGCACACAGGCACCCAAGGCTGCTTGTACATACAAACACCACATGCCCAGAAAAGAAAGCTGAGATATTAAAAATATGATGTAACCATATGTTATCATATTTGTAATACAACTGTATTATTTCAGATTATCAGGTAATCTGTGGATCTTCAGTCATTTTTCAAATGTGTTTTGTCATCAAGTGGTCAGAATCATAATATTGAATTCTCTTATTCAGAGGCTGATTATTTAACAATATGAAATCTCTGTTGTGTTTCATTATTTCTGAGTTCTCACTTATTCTGACCACTCCACTTTAAAAATATGCCACTGGTAGTGACACACGGAAACTGAGAAGAGGTAAATTAACCCTTTACTGACTGAGGTGTGTGTGTGTGTGTGTGTCGTGTGTGTGAGGGTGTGTGTGCATGTGTGTGTGTGTGTGTGTGTGTGTGTGTGTTGTGTGTTGGGATGGTCTACAGTTTGCATCAAGTATGTGTGACTTTGCACTAGTTCCTCAATAAATCCTTAATTAATTAATTAGTTTCTCAATCCATTTTTATCTTCTGGCCCTTATCACATCTAATCAAACCCTGATTATAACAAAGGTAAATTTACCAACAATCACGTTGTATTAAAAGAAAAGGTAAATTGGAGAATCAGTACCCACACCAACTCCACCCGGTTATATTATTTTAGCCTCAAAAGTGTTTGAAAGCCACAGCTGTTGATGCTGCTTTTGATTTGCCAGACCCTCTCACAGTCTGCTTACTTCGTCTTGAACATGGCATTTGTACCACATTAAAGTTTGGCAAGCTTAATCCTCCCTAACCACAGACGAATGTGAATGTACTAAAAAAATATAAAAATATATTTTAGCCAAAGCCATTACCAAGTATATATTTGTTGGATTTGACTAAGAACCTCTAATTTGTTCATGTACACTTGGCATCCTTTCATTCTGGGTGATGACTGTAATTTATATATTATGTGTCCAACAGCTGATTAAAGTGCTAAGGAGGAGACAGAGAGAGAGAGAGAGAGAGAGAGAGAGAGAGAGAGAGAGAGAGAGAGAGAGAGAGAGAGCTTTCAATCCTGTTCTCCTTCTGAGGACTGACACTCCTTGAGCATGTCCAGGGAGCTACTATAGTGATGCTTTTCCCATTCTCTTCCTCTGTCCCACACTGAAAACATGGATGAGTAATCATCATCATCATCATCATCATCTTCTTCTTCTTCTTCTTCTTTCTTCTTCTTCTTCTTCTTCTTTTCTTCTTCTTTTTCTTCTCCTTCTTCTCCTCCTCCTTTTCCTCCTCTTCTTCTTCCTCCTCCTCCTCCTCCTCCTTCTCCCTCCCCTCTCTCTCTTTTCCCTCCTTTCTCTTTCTCTCCTGCCATCTCACAAAAGACTCTTAAACATTTTCCTGGCAACATTTCTTCTTCATTTCTCATTTCTTGAGCAAAATCTACATTCTCTGGTTCCCAAGCAACGCTAAGCTCAACCCAACACCTCTAATGCTCCAATACAACAAAGTGTTTCAAGCTAGAGGCCCCCACCATCCACTGAGGCACAACAGGAGATTCTTGGGCAGCAATGCATGATACTCAGTGGAACATCCCTTCTCCAGAACTGGGCACCATAGATAATATTCCCAATAAGTTAAAAACAGCCTCCTATATTTATTTCATGGCATATAGAGTGGGAAACGGAGGAATTCTGTAATTGCTATTGTATATAACCAAAGGGAAAGATCACTTTCCAGAGACACAGAATTAACAATCCCCTTGATTTAGCTCTCCATCCCACAAACACATTTATCAACAGGGAAGATGTTTTAGTGTCTCCCCAAAAGGGCATCTGAGGAATAATAATAATAACCATTGAGTATAAATTTACCCAAATCCTGAAGGTAAATGGGATTTATTTCTGTCAAAAAACTACAATGTTTTAGTGTCTTCAAAACAAAAACAAATCCCCCTCCCTAACAACGCCTCACTTGCTTAAACATTCAACAGTTGGCGATTTCCGTGAACTTACCACACTGTCTTGACATTGTTCCCTTCAAGGAGGGAGATGGTGTGTAAACATGCATATCACAGGCCCTCATATGTGGGAAGCCATGAACAAAAGAAAATTTCCTTTTTCTCCTCAAAGAATTACCCTTGAACTATTGGTTAACACAAACAAATATGCAAACAAAAGAACATAACCTGTTTCCGATTCATTGTCATTACTTCCTAAAGCGCTCCTTTTCCATTGTTACGGACTATGACATTTAGACACAAACTACCGAGCCAGGAAGAGCAAGCCACACTAAGGCAGAGTTATCCATTTATTTTATTGTTGTTGTAGAAAGGGAGAGGAAAATGTCAGTGAAGCATCCTAGTGTTAAAAGGGTATATTAACTATTTGTGTTTATTATTGAGACCAAAAAACAAAAACTAACACAAAAACAAACTAACAAATAATAACCCATGGAAGAAATGATTTATTCTTGCTCAAGATTACATTGTATCATGGCATGTAGGCATGGTGGCAGGCATCTGAGACACCTGGTTACAGCCCAAGGCAAGGCACAATGGACATGTGATCTACACACTTTTTATTCCTTTATATCCTTTTTATTCCTTTTTATTCCGTCCTGGACACCAGCAGCCTATGGAACGCTACCCCCACTTTTCAAGTGGATCAACCTATCTCGGCTAAAGCTCTCTGTGAACACCATCATAGGTATGTCTCCTCGGTAATTCTACATCTGGGCAACTTCACAACCAATATTAACTACCAAGTCTGTTATATCTACACACAGAGAGAGTCACACAAGAACTTGGGTAGGAAATGTTGCTAGGGTAAACAACTTTGCAATTATTTATTGCTTTCTCTGGTTGTTTTACTGAATGTAACTTGCATTTATGAGCAATAATTCATACAATTGTGGACAGCCTTAAAGTTTGTTTCTGGTACAGTTTACAGAAATAAAATTTGTATTTCTTTCCTTCCTTCCTTCCTCCCTTCCTTCCTTCTTTCCTTCCTTCCTTCTTTTCTACTTGAGTTCCAAGACCAGGTCATATACAGAGGGGAAGCCAATCTTGAGGTAACTGTTCTCAGGTAACACGTTTCATGATCCATGCCTATTGTGACCCATACCATGCCCAATCCATACAGGTCAAGAGACACCCAGAAGAGACAGATTCCTGTGTAAACACAGATGTGAAATGATTTCCCATGGACAATATTTAAAGACTCAGCTCTGACCTCTACTGGCCATGTTATTAAAATACAGCAGCAAACATCCAGGATTTTTTTTTTTTCATTTTTAATTAAAAAAAATTAGTATCTATTCATCTTAGGTTGACATACATAGTTCATAACATACATAGGTTCATTGTGATATTTTAAAATATACACGTCAGTGTACTTTGTTTTCAATTATTCTCCTCCCCTACTGCCCTGGCCCATGTTCCTTGGCCCTGCCTGGCTGGTTCCCCTCTTTCCCAGACAGTGCTTCCTCGTGTATTCACTTAAATGCTTTTTATAAAAAGTAAATAAAATAAATAAATAAATGCCATTTATCTCTCAGGTACTATAAATGGGGACTATAATGGGAAAAATGCTTTCTGTCTTGAACTTTGTTAGGAGAAACATTTATACTGAAAACATTAAAAAGCCCTGTGTGTGGGTTATGACATTTTGGGGAGTCTCATATAAGATATCCTGCATGTCATAGATTTATATTATGATACATACCAGTAGCAAAATTACACTTATGAAGAAGCAATGAAAATAATTTTATGGTTGGGGGTCACCACAACAGAAGCAACTGTCTGAAAGGGTCACAGTGTTAGTTGAGAACCACAGTCCTAGTACAATAGAGGGTAGAAAGTGCTTGATAAATTTTATTTTTAGTTTCTTTGAAACTGGATGTCTCGTAACCCATGATGGCCCTGAACTTCCGATTCCCGCCTTCACCCCCCAAGGGCTGGGATTACAAGCAGGCACCACTACATTTGACTTCACGTGATTTTAACCAGACAGGAATCTGAAAAAGAAGGGCCAGGTAAAGGGGATGAGGAAGTAAGAATCCTAACAAAGTGATATTTCATTCTCCCCCTACCCCCGTTTTCCCCGTATGGTAAGTCACAAATGAGTTAAATAACGCAGCATGTTGGAGGCAGCATCTTTTTTCTCTGGTAGTTACTGTAGGGTTTGGAATCTGCCAGACTTGTGTTCCAACTCTGTCGGCCTTCGTCACAGAAAACAACCAAACAAAAACATCAACAACAGCAGCAAAGAACAAAAACAAACAAACGAAAAACCCCCAAATCCTCCTCATTAAAAAGCAAATGTTTGTACAAAACCACACCCAGATAGCACCTCGCAGGCGTCAAGATGACTCATAAGAGAAACAGGTAATAGGCCAGCAAGGATGTGGTGAGGCCTTGTGGGTGGGAGTGGAGAAGGGCACAGCTGTTGTAGAAAGCACAAACGTAAGAACAGAGTTACCGAATGATCTGGCAATTCCTTCTCGGGATGGAGTCGGAAGCGGGGCTTGAAGTGAGTTCTACATAGCTCGCATGCTCAGAGCAACGTTGCTGATGGCTACTGCCAGGAGTTTTGAAACAACCTACATTACGTATGAAAGCAGAAACAAGATGCAGTAGAAACAGTATGATTCTGCATCACGTGTGCGACAGTATGAAGGAACTTAGAGGACGTCGTACTAGACAAACCAGTCACAAGAAGAGAAAGGCTGTGTAGCGCATAGTGTGAGGAGAGTCACATTGATGTCATGAAGATGGTGCTAGAGGTGAGGAGAAGCAGGAAGTTCTCAATGCGCACAGAATCTCAGTGTCACAGAGTGGAATGGTAAGGAAATAGCTGGCGATAGGCGCACAAGACAAACGGACTTTGCCCTGAGCTGTACACTTAAAAATGGATAAAATAATAGATTTTATGTGTATAAATTTTTACCACGTTTAAAGCCTTCTAAATATTAGAAAAATAGAAGTGGCTGGGAAACTAGAAACAAAGGCTTAGGGACTGCAGAGACGGCTCACTGCTCTTCCAGAAGATCTGGGTTCAGTTCCCAGCCCCCAGACACCAGCCAACAACCTCCAGTTCCGGGGATCTGATGCCTCATTTGGTTTCCTCAGGCGCCGCATGCAGATGATGTCCACACACACATGCAGGCAAAACACCCATACAGGGAAGATAAATAAAACAAAAATCTCAAACTAAAAAATCGAAAAACCACAAAAGAGCATTTATTCATTTTCTGAGGCTGAACTCAGCCGCCAGGAGCCAGGGCTGAAGGAGTAGTCACTCTCTTCGGCTCGCTGCTCTTGTAGAGACTGTCAAGGGTAAAGCAGGCACAATTAATCTCACGCAGGGCACATGATTATTCTTTTATTATTACTAATATTTTATTTTTATTTAATCTTTTTTACAGTCCAGATTTTATCCCCCTCCTAGTCCACCCTCTGACTGTTCCACATGTTCCACATCCATACCTCCGCGCCCCCCAGCCCTTCTGTCCCCACACACACACAGGATGTCCCCACACACACACCTCACCAGACCTCCCCACTCCCTGGGGCCTCCAGTCTCTTGAGGGTTAGGTGCATCTTTTCTGACTGAGTCCAGACCAGGCAGTCCTCTGCTGTATATGTGTTGGAGGCCTCATATCAGCTGGTGTATGCTGCCTGGTTGGTGATCCAGTGTCTGAGGGATCTTGGGGTTAATTAAGACTGCTGGTCCTCCTACGGGGTCGCCCTCCTCCACAGCTTCCTCCAGCTTTTCCTTAATTCAACCACAGGGGTCAAGCAGCCTCTGTCTATTGGTTGGCTGTAAATATCTATATGCCCGTTCTAAACACACCCTATTGACCTAAGAAAGGTCCACTGGCCAAGGCAAAGCCTTCGGAAGCCAAGAGGTCTACTCTGCCTTTTGCATACACAGGAAAGGGGAGCAGACGCCAGGGGGCGGATGAATAACTTAGATGAATAAATTAGATGGATAATTCAATGCAAACTGAATAAGTTACCCTGCCTTGGAAGTTTCATAATCTGTGACAATTGCCACTAGCAAAGTGTTTATAAGGCAACTCACACAGGTCAAGAGACATATAGAGTAAACAGATCTTGGGTAGATACAGGAAAAAAGTAGTTGCATGCCCAAGAAATGTTATTTGTTTACCTGTGAAATAGCAGCAAGGATAAGGTATTCTTCAGAAAATCACTTCCGCTCAGTTCTGTTGTAGGTTTAAGGGATAGTAGGGACGTGTTGGAAAATTGAGGTACCTGAGATTCAAGAAGTAGAGCGTAAGCTACTGTTCTCGAGCTCTTTTACTACCACTCGAGTCCTGCATAAAACCAGACAGCGGTCTATAAGATCGCTGCAGTTCTATCCCGTGGTAAAACACAGCCAATAGCTTAAAAGTATTTATTCCAGGCCGAGTTCCCGTCTCTGGAGCTGCTTTTTACTACAAACAGCAGGTGGCGCTCGACAACAACTTAAGACTAGAATTCCAAGGTTCTTTTCATTTTCTTCCGGTTCCTTTATAAAGCAGAACTACCGCGTGTGATAAAAAATAAAAACAAAGTAACAAACAAACAACAGCAAAAACCAAAGCGAGAACATGAGTCTTTACAACCTTGCAGCAAAAGAGAGGGCCCAAGAAGCCTGATGACTGGCCAGAATTTCTTAAGTTTCTCTTTGACACTTGGGGATTGATTTCCTTCTGAGCCCAAGGTGTGAGGCTATAAAGGCATCACTGTCGGAGGAAGGGTATATCCACCTGCCATGCATGGGGGCAAGGGTGGCCGACGAGGGAAGACTCACTCAGGAAGCTCTGATGCTAACTCAAGAATCCTCACACACTAGGAATGAGGATGGTGGTGGTAAGCAGATTAAATGATGATTTAGCACGCTTTTTTTTTTTTTAAGTATAAAAAGACTTGAAGACCCAGGGAAGGCAGATGCTTGGGGGGGGGTGGGGTGGGGTGGTTGGCTGGAGAGCACCCCTCAGAGGCAAGGGAAGGTGGAAGGGGTGGAGAACTCTGGGAAGGGGAGGGGAACAAGATTTGAAATGTAAATAAGGAAAATAATTAAATAAAGAAAAAAGAAATATTAAAAAAAAATAAAAAGACGTTTATTTGGGACCTGAGGGAGAGAGTAGAGGCAGAGAAGGGAGGGGAACAGAGAAGTAAAAAAGGAAAAGAAAAAGACCGGCCAGGGACACCTAGGGAAGAGAGAGACAGAGACACAGAGACAGAGGCAGAGGCAGAGACAGAGACACAGAGAGACAGAGAGATTAAGCACACCTTTGAAACAAGAAAGCCTCGAGTGTAAAACTCATTATGTACTCGACCCACGAACAGAACACAGAGATGTCAGGCGGGCGTCTGCGTTTGCTGTCCTGCATGTCTGGTTCGCACCGAGAAGACGCCAAGCGTGCACCTGCCTGTTTGGCTCGTCAACTAACCCCTGGCGCTCAAATATGAATCTAAAAAAAGTCTTCTAGGCACTTGGCTGCTGTGGAGAACTTAAGAGTGATCCAAATGACTAACCGTGACTATCAGCCCCGTCTCCATGGCCTGAGAGACAAATGTTTTCTTACTCATCTTTCATGAATGTGCTCTTTGAATGTAGGTCAGCTGTGACTCGTGGGCTCGGTTGAGCCGAATGCTCTCAAGAAGACGTGTCTCTCGCACCAGTTTGCTGGTGGTATTTTAAAGTCCTGTGGCAGACCTCTTGTGTGCCCAGGTCACAGTATGGAACAATGGGAGGAGCAGTGGCTTCAGAGACACATTACAGTTTGGCTCTTCAGTTTGATCTCCATGTTTCTATAGGAACCTGACCAGAAGAGCATTCCTTCCTTATAAACTTTTCGTGTTCTCTCTTACCTCCAGCAAGTAACCTAATTTCCCTGAACCTCTGTCTGACCCACAACAAAGAAGAAATAAGAAATAAGACCTATTACAAACTCAGACTGAGAAGTAAAGAGAGCTGCATCCTCAATGAGATGTCATGGGGGGGGTGCTGGAGAGATGGCTCAGTGGTTAAGAGCACTTACTGCTCTTCCAGAGTCCTGAGTTCAAATCCCAGCAACCCCATGGTGGCTCACAACCATCTGTAATGGGATCTGATGCCCTCTCCTGGTGTATCTGAAGACAGCTATGGTGTATTCCTAAATAAAACAAATAAATCTTTTTTTTTTAAGATGTCATTAGAAGGGGTTGGCTGGTGAAATGACTCAGTGAATATGCATGGACAAGTGCAAGGACATGAGTTCAGATCCACAAAACCCATGCAAAGCCAGACACGAAGCTGTGGTAATTTGAATAAACATGGCCCCTAGAAGCTCATATATTTGAATGCTCAGTTACCAGGGAGTTGAACTGTTTGAAAGGATTAGAACAGGGGGCTGGAGAGATGGCTCAGCGGTTAAGAGCAACGACTGCTCTTCCAGAGGTCCTGAGTTCAATTCCCAGCAACCACATAGTGGCTCACGACCATCTGTAATGAGATCTGATGCCCTCTTCTGGTGTGTCTGAAGACAGCTACAGTGCACTCACATACATAAAATAAATAAATAAATATTTTTTTAAAATGTGAAAGGATTAGAACAGTGGTTTTCAACCTTCCTAATGTTGTGACCTTTTAAATGGTTCCCCATATTGTGGTGATCCCCCAACCATAAAATTATTTTCTTGTTACTTCATAACTATAATTTTGCTATTGTTATAAATTGTGATGTAAGCACAATTACATCTGATAAGCAGCATATCTGATATGCGACCCCTCCCAAAGGGGCCATGACCCATAGGTTGAGAACTGCTAGATTAGAAGGTGCAGCCTTGTTGAAAGAGGAGTGTGGAGATGGGGTGAGGTTTCAAAACTCTATGCCGTGCCCATTTTTTTTTTCTCTGCCTGTTGCCTGCAAGTCAAGACAAAGAGTAGAACTCTCAGCTCCTTCCCCAGCACCGTGTCCACCTGCCATGATGATAATGGACTAAGTCTCTAAGACAGTAAGCAAGTTAAATATTGTCTTTCATAAGAGTTGACTTGGACATGGTGTCTTTTCCCAGCAATCAAAAGGTAACTAAGACAAGCTCAACCTTGTAATTCCAACAGTCTCATGATGACACGGGAGGTGGAGTCAGGAGAATGAGCTGAGGCCAGTTAGCCTTCTGTGCATGGTGAACAAAAAGAACCTTGGTGTTCTCAACCAACATAGGTGAGAAATGATTCCCGAGGTTGTCCTCTGACCTCTACCATGCACTGTGGTACATGCATGCCTGCACCCACACACAGAAACATGCATACACATACACATAATGATAAAAGATTGTCAAAAAAAATCCCACATCCTTCTCTTCAAACTTTAAAATTCTCGTTAAACTTCTCTAAAGCTTAAAGAAAAGGCTAGTCGGATGCTTTTGTGTGAATCTGCCAAAGGCAATGTCCTTGGTGATCTGTGACCATGCTTTGTGACAAATGGTGAGCTCTTGTGATGTGAACTTAGCAAAAGAAATCTGCTAAGCTGAAGTACACAGCCCAAGTCAGGAGCACAAGAAAGAAAGGAGAAGGAGCAGTTGCACAATGGGTCCCTGTAACAGTTGCTCCATCTCTACCCAGCTGGAACCTTGAGTCACAGCACGTTAGCCACAGCCCCACGAGCAATAAACATCCCGAGTTGCGAACCTCGCCTTACCATTTCACTTTCATAAATCTCGCTTGCAGAAGACAAGTCGATTTTGTTTATGAAGTGAGTTATGAAGAGAAGATATTTATCATCACAATTAGTACTCTTGTCAAGTCTCTAATCTAGGGAAGCGGGGTTGTTAACACGTGATTCTAATGTGTGTGTTTTGCGTATGAAGAGAGATCATCCACTCTTTTCAAGGAATGCAGGACAAGGTCTGGGATGTAAGATTAGAATTGGGCCCCTGTTTCTTCCATTCATTTCTGTAGACAGTCAAAATATGTTGGTCCCTGTCTTAGTTTGCTTTTGTATGGCTGTGATAAACACCATGACCAAAAGCAACCTGGGAAGGAAAGGGTTTATTTGGCCTCATGATTTCATGTCACTGTTCATCACTGTGGGGACTGAGGACAGGAAGCTGAAGGCTGGAGCTGAAGCAGAGGCCGGGGAGGAATGCTACTTCGGATTGCTTCCCATGGCATGGTGAGTTTGCTTTCTTACACAACTCAGAACCACCTGTGCTATGGAGGCATTGCCCGTAGTGGGCGGCTCCCACCCATAGCAACCACTAATTAAGAAAATGTCCAGTGGATAGCCTATTGGCCAGTCTTATAGAAACCTTTCCTCAATGATATCCCCTCTTTCCTGATGACCCAAGCTTATGTTAAGTTGATAAAAACTAACCAGCAAAGTCACCAAGAAGCCAATGCTCTATAATGAACAAGTGTGTAAATGCCTACAGTGTTACGAAGTCGCCATTTACTCCCAAGGATCATGACAACCAAGAGAGAAGACTTGAGGTGTAGCTGTTCTGCCTTTAAAGGGCTCAGGGATGGAACACCGTGGCAAACCACCCAAGCACGCTCTCTGATGGCCGAAAGACAGGCATACTGAACAGTCAGCCACAACTGTAGCAAACACAGGGGGCAAAGAGATGGGTGTCATAACAGTTCTACTCTTGTGGTGTGAGCTCTCCACACTTCATACAATCCTAATGATTCCCTTTCTGACTTGCATGATTGAGGCAGTGAAGGGCTCTGGGTAAGCACTGTCCCTAGTAGCATGACCCTCCGCCTCTCTTTTCTTGTTTATGGATGCCACGGGCATAATTATGTAGGCTGCCCACAGTTCACCCCTCAAGGTCTAGAGGACAGCAATGACCCCTGCAGAAAGCTATAGGGAAATTGTGTTGCAAGACTGTATGATCACAGTCTACAAAATGTAACTGTTTCTGAAGGGCCAGGGAGATGAGGCACCACACTGAGTCACAAAGATAATTCAGGATGATCTTCTGCTGGTTTTAAAGAAGCTAGTAGGAGGCTACCTTTCTTGGTTGGTCTGTGTTGTACTTAAAAAGAGAAATGAGAGACAGAAAAGAGAGTCTGAGGATCCTGAAATGAAGATTCATGGAATAGCAAGATGAAAAAAAAAAAGGTCAGTGTCTGTGATGGTTTGTATATGCTAGGCCTAGGGAGGCACTATGAAGAGGTGTGGTGCTGTTGGAGTACGTGTGGCCTTGTTGAAGTAGGTGTGTCACTGTGGGTGTAGGCTTTAAGACCCTCATCCTAGCTGCCTGGAAGCCAGTATTCCAGTAGCAGCCTTCAGATGAAGATGTAGAACTGTCACCTCCTGCTATACCATGCCTGCCTGGATGCTGCCACGTTCCTGCCTAAGTGAAAATGACTGAACCTCTGAACCTGTAAGCCAATTAAATGTTGTCCTTATAAGAGTTGCCTTGATCATGATTTCTGTTCACAGGTAAAATCTTAACTAAGACAGTGTTGGTGAGGAAATTATCTTCATCGCTAGGTGATCAGACTACTGGTCTAAACTGTACTAGCCAAACCTAAAGAAACTACTGGATTATAAGATGTAAACTTATTTATTAATGTTGGCAAGATGGCTCAGTGAGTAAAAATGCTTGCCACCAAGCCTGGTGACCTGAGTTCAATCCCCAAGACCCATATGATGGTCTCAGGAGAGAACTGAGTACCACAAGTTGTCTTGTGACATCCATATTTGAAGTGAGGCACACATGTAAATAAATACATAATCATTAATTAATTATTAATTAATCGAAACATTGAAAAATTTAGGTTTATTCATCTGTAACATATATGCAATAAACTTTTCTAGTGACCTCCAAACTTGTCTTCTTAAGTGAAAATACAGCCCACCTATCAGCAAGACTTTAAATTTGTAAATAAGAATTTTTAAAAAAATAAGTTATTTTTATTTTATTTTATTTTATTCATAATAGTTCCCTGTAGCTATCTTCAGACGCACCAGAAGAGGGCACCAGATCCCATTACAGATGGTGGTGAGCCATCATGTGTTTGCTGGGAATTGAACTCAGGACCTCTGAAAAAGCAGTCAGATTGCTGAGCAATTTCTCCAGCCCAATAAAGATTTTTTTTTTTAAATGAACAGATTCAGAGCAAAAGAATTAGGTAGTCCTGAGACGCTTTTCATCTGTGGCTGAAACACTTTCTGAGGAAATGTGCTTCCGGGGTGACCTAGACACTAGCTCTCAGAAATTTCTCTCTAATCTGGAAAATGTTTGTTAGAAAACCAGCAAGAAATGTTTGCTGCCAGGCTACGGGTGCAGCAAACCGAGCAGAGAGATTGCATGATGCCCCTGAAGCCCCAGGGGCGGACATACAGCACCATATAAGCGGAGCTTAGGGAGGAAAAATGCAACTCAGACTTCTGCTACCCAGTTTGCCCTCTCCTGACAGGCACAGGTGTCTAACTCCTCTCTTCCCTGCCTACTCTTCCCTGCTCATAGTCTCTTCAGTTGTTTCTTGGCTCTACTAGCTGTTCTGACGGATGGTCTTCAAGATCTTGGAGCTTTAAAACATATGTGACAAATGCCCCCAGCCTGCCAGGAGGCAGGAGGATGCCCCCCATAGCCTTGTTCCGCAACAATTATTCCGTTCATCTGCGGGAAGCATTTGCTTTATTTATTTTGCCTCCCAACATTCCCACCTTCCAAGAGAAGATGTGAGCAAACGACCCGCTGTTCCCCCACAAGAAAGTAATTTCTTCACCTTAGGTGGGCCATCTGCTTCTCCTAACAAGGCAGCTTTGGGCCTGAATTGAATACATCTTGTCCTGGGCATTTTGCCAGTTGCAGGCTCCAGGAAATGGAGCAACTAAAAGTGGTTTCCTTGTGATGCCAGGCCTTGTTCTGAAATGCGACTCATGGAGTCAACCCCAAGGAAACTGTGTACACATGCCCATAGGAGTTACAGTGTCAGGAGTCCCAGAGCAAAAATCTAAGCTCTGTGTTCTGTCCCTAAAATGTAAGCCCTTAGAGCATCTATACAGATCCACTGGTGGCACAGAAAGACGGAGATGGAGAGCTTGATTAGGGCCCAAAAGAAAACTCCTGAATTAGAGGAGCCCTGGGTGCAGATCATGCTCACTGGTGAGGGTTTTAGCCTTCCTGCTCTCACACCATTAACAACAGGGCTGCTTCTGACACCCAGCCATACTGACAGCACCAGCCATCAGAAACAAAAGCCTGTTCTTAAGCTTGCTAGCTAATGGAAACTTGTCACGCATAAGATCACACCAGTAATTCCAAAAATCCAGTAGTGAGTTAGAAAACATTAATATGATTTCATGAACATTTTGCTTCCTAAGATTGCAGTCTAAGCAAACTCATGCTACAAAGTTTAGTTTGGTTAAATAGTCTAAATAAATTATTTAAAACTTGAATTGGTTGATTGACTAATAGAAACCTGGTGCATTTGTTTATAAAATGTGTGCATCCATGAAGGTCGCCAATTACACTACACCTCACCTTCAGATCAGGCAGTGTGGGACTCGGGGTTGGGGGTGTGTTTTATTTGATGGGGTGTGAGAATCCTGAAACCCATCTCAGGCTGGTCAGTTTGGGGAAATAGGGATTTCACCCAATTTACAAATGAAATTTGTACTTACCAGTTGCTTCTGAGGATGGGTCTACCAAACTCAGTGAGGGATCCTCAGTCTGATTACCCAATCTAGGCCAGGTCCATTAACAGCCTGTCATGAGCCAAGGAGATGCTCACGGCCCCACTGCCTCTTATCAGTTAATCAATATACCAGTTAATGGCTGCCGGGGAAGGGAGAGCTCTTTTCTTCAGTGGCGTAATCATTGGGAAAACATCTATGCTCCTACAATCAAACCATCACGCATAGGCCTGTAAACCAGAGTTTCTCAACCTGTGGGTCGTGACCCCCATGAGGGGTGTTAAATGACCCTTTCATGGGGAGGCATATCAGATATCCTACACATCAGATGTTCACATTACAATTCATAGCAGCAGAAAAATTAGTTATGACGTAGCAGTGAGAATAATTTTATGGTGGGGGTCAGCACAACATGAGTTACTGTACTAAAGGGTCCCAGCATTAGGAAGGTTGAGAACCACTGCTATAAGCAATCCTAGGGAAATTTACTCTTGGTTGTCAGGTTTTTAGAAACTTTGCACAAACAGTGATAAGCCAGACAGCCCTTCATTCCACAAATATTTTCAGAGCCCCTAAATAGCTATCATTTGAAAAGGATTTTCCAAGTGTCCCTTGGAGTTCAGTCTTCTGAGATGTTCAGTTTAAAAACAAAATGAAGGAGAGGTTTTAGGCCTAGTGGTTCAATTCATTGGTAAAATACAGCTTTAACATGTACAAAGCACTAGTTTCAACCCTCAGTAACACACACACACACACACACACACACACACACACACACACACACGCTTTGTACTCAACTCGATCTGAAAAAAGATCTTGGAGTTTCACATTGAACTAGTATTTTAAACATAATATGGATTGAAATTTGAGCATGCTTTCTTCATTTTTACAATGGACTTGTCTGATTCTTTCCCCCTCAACGGTGGAAGTAATTCAATGTTTTCTTTTTCTTTTTCTTTTTCTCTTTCTCTTTTTTCTCTTTCCCTTCCTTACTTCCTTTCTTTCTTTTATTCTTTCTCTCTTCTTCTTTGTCTTCTTCTTCTTTTTCTTCTCCTCCTCCTCCTCCTCCTTCTCCTCCTCCTCCTCCTTCTTCTTCGATCCCTCATTCTTGAAGTTGATAAGAAATTCTGGAAGCTTACTTGTTCTGAAGCAATAGTGTTGTTTCAGTTTTCCATATGAGAGGAACCAATTGGTCCATTAAAATTTTGTGCTTTAGGGATTGGGGATTTAGCTCAGTGGTAGAGCGCTTGACTAGCAAGTGCAAGGCCCTGGGTTCGGTCCCCAGCTCCGAAAAAAAGAAAAACAAAAACAAAAAAAAAAATTTGTGCTTTCAGGGATCCCAATGGAAGAGTTAGAGAAAGAACTGAAGGAGCTAAAGGGGTTTGCAACCCCATAGGAAGAACAACAATATCAACCCAACAGATCCCCCTTCCAGGTCCTGGGGACTAAACCACCAACCAAAGAGTACACATGAGGGACCCGTGTCTCCAGCCATATATGTAGCAGAGGATGGCATTGTCTTGCATCAATGGGAGGAGAAGCCCTTGGTCCTATGAAGGCTTGATTCCCCAGTATAGGGGAATGCCAGGGTGCTGAGGTGGGAGTGGGTGGGTGGGAGGGAGAGCATCCTCATAGAAGCATGGGGAGGAGGGATGGGAGAGGGACGAAATGGGATAATATTTGAAATGTAAATAAAAATCCAATAAAAATAAATATAAAAAACCAACCTTGTGCTTGAATTTGGTTTGGGTTTTATGGTTCTGGGGATTGGATCCAGCCATCTGCTGCTGATCTACAACCCTCAGCCCACAGGCTCTAGTGTTAATCATGTCTACACAGTGACACTGTTATAAGTTGGTACTAACAGAATCCAGCGCCCTGCCATGAGGGCATTTTGGCTGCTGCAGAGCCCTGTGCAGAAGCCGTGGCTCTGAGCACATAGAAGCCCAACGTGACAGCTTATTGGGCACACACAATCATCTACTGTTCCCCAAACATGACTGCTTTGCCATGGTGGCGAGGTATAACTGGGTTTCAGACCACAGCCACACAGCATACCTAGAACAAGCTGTCCCCCACAACCTCAAGGTCCTGCCATCGAGCCTGCCTCCCTCTTTCTCCTTGGAGCATCTCACGTCTCGACTGTTTCCAGTCTGCTAAAAGTTACAGCTGTCTTGGAGCTCAAGTGGGAAAGAAACAGTCTTTACCCCATTTTCACTGGGAGCTCCTGGGCCCTCAGTTAGGCCCTCAGTTAGGCTGCTTTGGTACATCCAGATGATACCAGGAAAAACAATATAAAGAGACAGTATTCTTTACCCAGACATGTGTGTCTATAGTCACCTATAATGGTATAATTGATAGTCTTAAAATATCTTATTTCTTTCAATTTGAGAATTAGCTAAGTCCAGTATAGGATCCAGAGCACAGAACTAATAAAGTTTTGTAAAAACAAAGAAGAGAGAGGAAAGAAGGAAAAAGAACAAAAGGTAGGAATTTTACCATATTGGAATATCTGGGTGTTTGTCCTCCTCTTCCCCAGCACATATGAAGAAGCTAATGTACAGTGAGATAGAGGAAGATTCCCCTTTATAATTTTGTATATTAAAAGGATGCAGTATATTTTACAAGCTCCTATCAATGCGTCAGCAAGAGTCAGGAACTCTCTCCTGAACTTATTCCAAACTAAGTCATCCACACTTTCTAGGCTTCGTGGAAAACTAGCTCTCTCATGAGAGTGAGGCAGGTTATCAATGGAGAAATCACTCAGAAACTTTGAGATCAGGGGAAAAAATGACCTGTGCTGGCTCAAATGACGTTAGGTATTTTTTTGTCACGTAAAAGCTCTGATTTCCACAGAGATGGAAATTCATGGAACCAAGTGTGCACGTTCACTGACACCTGGCCTTCTTTTCTGATTTTTCATATTAAAATAACTTAAACCATAAGACACACGCACAAAATTAATGAAGACACAAAATAAACCACTCTGTGTTCGCTGGGCTTTCTGATTTTAGGACGTTTATACTTTAACCCTACTAGGCCACATCACATCACAGTGAGACCATAGAGTGAACGGAGCACAAATTTTTGTTAAACTGTCCCTCCGTCCCCTAAAAAGGAGCCGTTCCTAGGACTGCTGAAGGTGAAAACAATCCTGCCATTCAGTAGAAGGTGTTATAGAAAGGTGTTGCTATTGTTGTTGTTGTGTTGTTGTTGCTGTTGTTGTTGTCTAATCCAGCAATGGTGGTGTACACATTCAGGACTTGGTGGCAAGAGGATCAGAACTTCAAGGCTATTCCCAGCTACTGTGAGAATTCTAGCCCACCCTGGGCTACATGAAACCCTGTCTTAAGAGCCCTATGTCCCTCAACCAAAGAATGGACACAGAAAATGTGATTTATTTACACAATGGAGTGCTATTCGGCTATTAAGAACAAGGACATTGCGAATTTTGCAGCAAATGGATGGAGCTAGAAAATATCCTGAGTGAGGTAACTCAGACCCAAAAGGACATGCATGACAGGAGCCTACCATGACTGTCTGTTGTTGTAAAATATAAAAATAAAAAGTAACATTGTCTTTTACCTCGCTAGGTCCTGTACCGTGGTGCCTTAAGATATCTGCTAGATATCTTGGTGGAAACACATCCCAGCTGCACATTTTCCTACACTCAAACCCTCACATAAAAGAACACACAACACAATAATCTTTGATCCAATTGATAAGATATAATTGCCCACTTAAACATACAAAGCCCGGTACCATCCATCCCTTAGGAACATTGATAACAACCTGTAAATACACAGAGCAGAATCTTAACATCACCTGCCATGGCTTCTCCCCTCTCTCCGTCTGTCTCCTGTCTTTCCTCTAGTCCTAGTCTCCTCCTCTTCCTTCAAACTTCTCTCCCGCCCATCCTTCCTTCTCCTCCAATGACAGGCCTCCTTCTATCCTGTACCTGCCCCTCATCTCTACTTTACAAATTCAATGGGGAGGTGGTTCTGGTGAAGTCACCTGAGTTCTGAGTCCTTGACTAGGCTGCTGTCCTTGGGGCAGTGGAATTAGCATCAAAATACAGATAACTTCAGGGCAAACCACAACAACTGTCCTCTGAGACATGTCCTCAAGAGCAGTCTCTACAGACATAACTACTCACCGCCAAGGATTGAACTGAGGTGGGGGACCTCTATGGAAGAGTTAGAGGAAGGACTGAAGGAGCTAAAGGGGAGGGTGATCCCATAGGAAGAACAACAGTATCAACTAACCTAGACCTCTGGTAGTCAGGAGCTCCCAGAGACTAAGTCACCAACCAAAGAGCATATAGGGTCTGGTTCAAGGCTCCTGGCACATATGTAGCAGAGAGCTACCTTGTCTGGCCTCAATGAGAGAGGATTCCTAATCCTAGTCCTATAGAGACTTGATGCCCCAGGGAAGGGAGATCGGGGAGGAAGGCACCTTCTCAGAGTCGAAGAGGAGGGAGGAGGAGGGAAGAACTCTGCAAAGGGAGGACTGAAAGAGGGACAACATTTGAAATGTAAACAAATAAAATAATTAATAATAAATATATAAAATAAGTTTAAAAAAGATAAAGAAGTAAATGGATGTAACAAAAAAGAAAAAAAAACAAAACAGTAAAAAGGGGTGTATTTTTTTTTTTCTTTTTTTTTTTGCAGACGATGTTAGTGTGTTTTTGGATTTTTAGGGCACATTTGACTCTCTGATGCATACCCACAGCCTTTCTGAGCAGCAAGTTATGTTTTAATTGGATTGTACTGAATGTTATATACTCCCAGCATTAGTCGTGAACCACTGAGAAAAGGGGATTTCCTTGTCCCTTCATATCCCCATATGTGACTACAGACATAGTGTTAGTCCTTTGAATTTATTATTTCAATGTGCAAATATTTGTATTTGGATTTTAATGTAGTATTTACTTATTTCAGAACCTGGGTAAAGAACATATATACGTACTTGTTAATATGTTTTACTAGGGAGAGAGCAATTTTGCAGCTAACTTAATACGCATCAATTTCCGTTTGCGATGTGAAAGAAATGATCTTGGCAGACCAGCAGTCTGATCACATTTCAAAGAACATTAAATGGAAATAGGACTGAATTGCCCTCTAGTGAAAACTCTCTTGTTCCATAAAATAGTTATGGTAACTTTGCTTATCCTTTTAGTTTAAAAGACCATACTTGATTCTAGTCAGATCTATTCAATGACCTGTTTATTTTTTTTCCTTAATTGCTACACTCTAAAAGTCATATAAAGTGAACAATTTCAACCCACTCAACAAATAAATGTGAAAGCGCATTGCCCAGCTTACTTAAAAACCTGTTCTACAGGAAGACCACACATAGATACACATTGTGTCGTTTCAGTTGGCCATTCATGCCGGCAACAAATACCTCAAATAAATCAGTGCAAAGATGAGAACTTTACTTTGACTCATACATTCAGTCTATGGTCGTGAGGAACCTGTGCCTTTCCTAACATCATGGCAGGAGTGTGTGTGTGGTGAAGGCCTGCTCCATGCATGACAGCCAGGAAGGACAGGAAAGGAAGGGTTGTAAAATTCCCTCCAGGGGTTTGGAGCTAACGACCTAGCTTTGGGCCTTGCTTCTTCCCGGTTCACCCTTCCCCAGGGACATCCTGCTGAGTACCAATCTGTTAACACCCAGACCTTTGGAGGACATTTTAGACTTATGTTATGGTAAAGATACTTATTTTCATTTTGCTTAACTTAGATTTTATAAGTACACTGAATCTATGGGCCAATTCAGGAAGAACAAAAATCTTTACTGGAACATGTTCGGTATTGGGTCAACTTGTATAATGTTCTGACTTTGCTTCCTGACCCTCTTAGGTGTCTCAGGCAGGCCTCTTCACTGTGAACTGTGGCAATTCTTTTTCCTCCTAACTCTGGTCTACCTCGTTGGGTTGGGGTTCTTAACGCCAGGACATTGGGAAGCAACAGTGTGTCCCTGGCTAGCTTCTGGCTCTCATAGGAACACACCTCTAGTATGGGATTTAAAACTGTCATTAGTTATTGTTTTCCAATACAGGCCTTCATCTAGGTCAGGCTGTTGCTTTCTAGTGCTAATTTAGGAAGAATTCAATAAGGGATACAGTTTACATCTCATCAAATAACTTTGTAGCAGGCCTAGACTCTACCAGCTTTTCTCAGTTCCTGCTGGAGCAAAGGTTCCTGAGTGGCCTCCTGCCTTCTAATGGAGCGTCACATATTTCTCACCCCATGTGACAGGAATGAAATAATTCTGCGGTGGGGTCAGAGGTGAGCCTTGAGGCCTGGCTGCAAACCATGGCTCTCAATGCCTTCACAGGCTGTCCGAGTGCAGGGTCCTGGAGGCTTTGCTTCCTTTTCAGGCAAAGGAAATTCACAGGGACCAAATCCCCAGGGGCAGGAAAGAGTCCCTGGGGATGGTGGTACATGGGATAAAGGGAACAAAGAGGTTAAGGTGGGCGGAAGAGCCCATACCCCTGCCACCCCCACCACCACCATCACACACACACACACACACACACACACACACACACACACACACACACACACACACACACGGCAGGGGGCTGCCTTAGAATTAGTAGGGAAAGGGGTACATCAAGTGTCCTGTGATTTCTGGCTATGACAGTCTCTGAGGAATCCTTTATTGCCACCCTGAAGGACCCAGCCAGGGCATGCAGTCCGAGTGGCACTATTAGAAAAGTCATAAGAGAAAACTATAGCGGGCCCTTTGGGCTCTCAGGGGAGATAGGGACTCTTACTCTTCAATCCCACTAACTATAGGTCGCCTTGCCTCTCCTAGAATCAGTCTGATCCAGCTGCTCACAACAGGTTGCGTACTCTACATTAGCTCATTATCTCCCTAGAGCTAGACCTCCTTGCAATTATATGAAGCTATGCTGCTTCCTGCTCAACCTCTCCAACCCGTTCTAGCTGCCTTCCTTTGGGTACTGATGCTGCTTACCATTCTAGGGAGATGGGTCCCATGAGTATAAAGCTATACTAAAGCTAAAAGGGGGCATAAAAGAAGTGGCTCAGTGCTTAAGAGCACTTGTTGCTCTTGCAGAGGACCCACGTTCAGCTCCTATCCTCCACATTGTGGCTCACGACTAACCGTTACTCCAGGCTAGGGAATCTACTTCATCCTGACCTCTGGGGGCTCTGCATACAAGGGATGCACAAACATATGTGCAGGCAAAACACCCATACACATACAAAACAAAAGGACTACACCTTTAAAATCTTTAAATTAAAAGAATTTAAAGATACTGAGCTGAGCATTGTGGTGCAAGCCTTGAGGCAGAGGCAGATGGATCTCTGTGAGCTGGAGGCCAGCCTGGTCTACATAGCAAGCTACAGGACAGCCACTACATAGAGAAACCCTGCCTCAAAAAACAAAAACAAAACAAACAAACAAACAAAAAACCTCCAAATTTATATATATATATGTCAGAAACTCATATAAAGTGGGAATAAAAGGGACTGTAAAAATTATTCTTTAATCGCACATGCTGCAAGAAAGAAAACTAAGACTTTACAGTGGTATTTAATAAGAGGACCTCGAGGCCAGCAATGTGACCAGCAGCAGGATTTCCTTTAGTGACAATATAACAGCATTCCTGTCAGCAAATAAATACCAAGTGCCTGGCACTACAATTTTATTCCTCGAATTACAGTCATTTAGAACGCGCTGACATTCTGGCAATTTTCCATGTCTGACTTGTAGAAAATGCAATTGAATTGATCTAAGAAATCATTTCAAGCCAAGTAGTCAGAGAAAATTGCCTGAGGAGGCTCTAGTGAGAAAGAGAAAGAGATGGCTCTGGGGTTCACAGAAGGCATGAGTGGTTCATTCATACTCAAATTATGAACTATAGATCTGTAAAGAATAGTGTCTTTTTGAATATTTATTTGTGTGTGTGTGTGTATATGTGTGTGTGTGTGCCCGCACGCACAAGAGAGAGACAGACAGACACAGAGACACAGAGAAACAGAGACAGACAGAGATAGAGAAAGAGAGGGAGACACAGAGACAGACAGAGAGACAGAGAGAGGGAGAGACAGAGACACACAGAGACAGACAGAGACAGACAGAGATAGAGAAAGAGAGGGAGACACAGAGAGAGGCAGAGAGAGAGACAGAGAGAAAGAGACAGAGAGACAGAGAGAGAAACAGAGACAGAGAGACAGAGACAGACAGAAACAGAGAGACAGAGAGGAGACAAAGAGACAGAGACAGACAGAGACACAGGGAGAGACACAGAGAGAGACAAAGAAAGACAGAGACAGAAATAGAGAGAGACAGAGACAGAGAGACAGAGACAGACAGAGAGAGAGACAGAGACAGAAGAGACAGAGAGAGAGTATTTTGCCTGTATGTATATCTGTGCATCGTGTGCATGCCTGCTGCCCCGAGGTCAGAATAGGGTATCTGATTTTCTGAGACTGGTGTTACTGTCAGTTGTGAGCTGCCATGTGGGTGCTGGAAATTGAACTCAGGTTCTCTACAAGAGTACCCAGTGCTCTTAACCACTGAGTCCATATTATTTTTATATTCTTCCTCACTCACTATGGTGGTTTAAATAGGTAAGGCCTCCGTAGACTCATGTAAACATTCGAATGCTTGGCCAATAGGGAGTGACACTATTAGGAGGTATATCCTTGTTGGAGTAGGTATGGCCTTGTTAGAGGAAGTATGTCACTGTGCGGACAGGCTTGAGGTCTCATATGTTCAAGCTATGCCCAGTGTGGGCATCTGCAAGACAAGATGTAGAACTCTTGGCTCCTCCAGCACCATGTCTGCCTGCAAGCTGCCATGCTTTCCACCAAGATGGTGAAGACCTAAACCTCTGTAAGCCAGCCCCAAATGTAACTAACTCAGATACTCAGTCTTCATGTTTCTCTTTACTGAGGTAAACTGTTTAAGAGTGTACCTTTGCCTTTAATTCCAGCTTGAGCTCCAACACTTGAAAATGTATGATCTTGGCTAAGTTGCCTAATCCCTTTGAAATCAGTTCCCCCATCTGTAAACTCCTCCATGAAAGTAATTTGCTCCTATGAAATACAATAGGGTTAGAGCATTACACATCCTTAGTAATGACAGTCAGCAATATTAGAACCAGCGTCGATACCGTTATTACTGAATGGTCAACCGATCAGATGCACGTAGCTGTAAACAACCTTGAAAGATTAAGACAGCAAGTTGGGGCCTGTCACAGAACAATGAACCATCCCACCTTGGTTAGTCAAGCGACTAGGATTTTCTGAAAGAGCACATGTTTCACACTGGGATTTAGAACATGACTCTCTGCACTGAGTCTGTTACCCTGGGAGACTAAAAAGGTTGCTGTTATGGTCCTTTTTGGCCTCTTTTTGGAGTGTGTCTCCTTACTCCCATTATCGTTCATCTGCTAGTTCCGCAGAGCCCTAGAACAAGCTACTTCCCTTTGGCACACTTCTCTCTTAATGCCCATGTCTGAATTCATTCCTCACTATTTTCAATAGTGCTAGTGACCTGTAGGTATAAATTCTGTGAGAATGCCCAGAGGACACCTTGGTCTCTCTTTCCAGGAAGAAGGGGGTTCATGCTTGCTATTGCAATGGTCTCTTCTCCTGTCCCCACTATAGCCACAGTGAGCACGTCTCCCTATATTACACTCCTGAAGAAGTTGCATCCCAGTACAATTTTGTCTCTTGAAAGCATTTTCCTCCTGAAGCTGTAACAACATCAACATCTCATCTTGCCCCACCAGCAACTGAGTGATTCTGTTTTTTCCTCTAAGCCTCACTGGAGACTCCTGGGGCTGTCTGTTTTCATTAAATTTTACTTCAGTGACATGAAGCTGAGTTTGAGAAATAGAGGCCACATTGTTTAACCTAGTTGCAAAAACCACTCTAGGTACAAATTTCCCCAGGTTCTGCAGAAATCTTGAGAGAAGATTTTTAAATAGTTTCAAGCAAAAAAAGAGAAAACTCTGACATTAAAAACAATTAAGCGAATGCTTAATGCATGTTTCTTTTTAACTGAAGAGATTATGAGGTGTTTAAAAGGTATGCTGTCTGAGCTACTTACAATTGCAACAAATGTGTTGTACATTAGCTTTAGTCTGTGTGATCATTCTGAGACTACGTTTGTCGTGAATACTTATGATGTAGGACAAATCTTGCCTTCTTGCTGGGAGAATCCAGCGGCTGCTTCTCCAGGGACTCCCAACCTCAGAGATTCCAGAGGGACTGGAGCCCCTGAAGGGAGTTGAAAAAAGAGGTCAATTGTAGAACAGAGGAGCAGTTCTCAGTCAGGGCATATGCATGAGCCCCAGAGAGAGAGAGCTGATGGATGCCCCCATTTTTTTTTTTTACCACAAGCCTAAGATTTATGATGTCTGAAATTATATCTCAAATAATTACGAGACCTCATCTGGTGGCAAGGATTTTATGGTTGTTGTTTTTAAGAAACACAAATTAGGGGCTGGAGAGATGGCTCAGTGGTTAAGAGCAATGACTGCTCTTCCAGAGGTCCTGAGTTCGATTCCCAGCAACCACATGGTGGCTCACAACCATCTGTAATGAGATCTGATGCCCTCTTCTGTTGTGTCTGAAGACAGCTACAGTGTACTTATATATAATAAATAAATCTTTAAAAAAAAAGAAACACAAATTAGACCACTTTTCAAATGTAATGCAAGTTCTTTGGACATGATTGTTGACGTTCTCCATGAAATATTCTTTTACTTTAAAATCGGCTATCACTAATTTGTGAGCTTTTATTTGTAGCAAATCTTATTGGATTTAGACATGATAATATGTGTAAACAAAACTGTAGGATAATACATTTATCATTATTCGAATATAGAATATAAAAACAGAACTGGATAATACATTTAACAGAACTGGATAATACATTTATCATTATTCGAATATAGAATATAAAAACAGAACTGGACATATTTTCTAGAAATCTGGCAGTATATTTGAATTGACTTTGCTTAAAACATTGGCTTTTTGTCACTTAAAATTTTCACTTTGGGAGGCCCAAAACAATTGGTCAGTCCCTAAGGCAACATAAATTAAGGTTCAATAAAAGGTCTGAATAACAATTCATTAGAAAAGAAAATAAAAGGCCTCTATAAATGACAACAAATATTGGTTTCAAATTTGAGCCTCTTTGGTTTTATTTTTGTTTTGTTTGGTTTTTTGGGGGTTTGTTTGTTTGTTTGTTTGTTTGTTTTGAGACAGGGTCTCGCTGTGTAATCCAAGCTGTCCTCAAACCTGATATCCCTCTCCCTTGTTTTCCCCGGAGGTAGGATTGGAGAGTTGTACTACCATGCCAGGTTTGTGCCCCAAAATAAAATTCACAAGTGCAGATTCTTCAGTTGCCCATCTTGGTTTATAATTCAGTTGCTTCTCAAAATGGACAACTTTGTGTAACAGACGAGGTCAAAGCAAGCCTTTCAATATTTGTTTAATATTTTCCCCTGGCCTAGTAGAAAGCCCAGCTAGTAATAAATAAATGTTTGACAAATCTAATAAGGAACTAGAAAGACTGGGTCCAAATTTGTGTCCTTGGGGAACACTTACACAAGTGATTCAGATGTGATCCAGAGACTATGAGACCATTACCAAGAACTGCACATACCATTTGAAGCCAGCATCCAGGAAGCAGTGCCTAGAAGGTTGTACACTTGGGTATGGCTGGATATGAGAGTATAATATAGAAGACACTTGAACACAAAGAACACGGAATGAGCAATACAATAAGGGCCATGAAAGAGAAAGGAAAGGGTCTGACTGGTGGGAATACCCTTAGCGCCACACTTCCGAACTATGTCTACACAGCCATCATGGCAGATAGCACGTCAGATGCCATGAAAGCATTTTCCCAGAGTCCTCATATTTTCTACACACTTCGACCAAACTAGCAGAGGCTGGGTGTGGTGGTGCACTTCCTTAATCCCAACACTTGGGAGGCAGAGGCGGTTGGATCTCTGTGAGTTCCAGGCCAGTCTGATTTACTTACAGAATGTCTAGGACTATGTTGAGAGACCTGATGAAACTAACAGAGAGAGAGGGGGAGAGAGAGAGGGAGGGGAGAGAGAGAGAGAGAGAGAGAGAAAGAGAGAGAGAGAGATTTATTTTAGTTTACAATTCCAGGTTACAGTCCATCGTTGTGGGGAAGCCAAGGCAGGAAGCTGTAATAGATAGTCACACCACATCCACAGTCAAGAGCAAAGAGAAATGAACATATACACATTTGATTGTGTGCTCTCTGTTTGATTTCTCTGCTCTTATACAGTTTAGGACCCTCTGTCTAAGGGATGGTGCCTCCCACAGTGGGCTGCATCTTCCCATATCAGTTCATTTAATTTATGCAACTTGCCAATGATATGCCCACAGCCTAACCCAATGTAGACAAACTCTTATTGATATTTTATTCCAAGACAATTGTACACTGCGGAAAGTTGGCAAAGCTTAGCATCACAGCAGATAAATGGTGGCCTACCAGAATCTTGTTTTTCTTGATCTACGTCTTAACCAGGATGGGCATGTATAGCTTCCCCAGAACTACTGTTGAGAGCCTCCCACTAACCCTCATTTTTATAAAAGTACTCTTCCATTGACCTCACCTACAGTTTTATTCATAATACTTCTTTGAATGTCCCTTTGTTACTTCTCTTCCCAGTTGTCTACCTATCCCTTGGAGGCTGATGGTCCCAAAGACTCTGGTGCAGCACTATTCTTTGCTCTATAATCTGCTTTGAGAGGCATATTAGCATAAGTGTGAAAAGCAAAGACACTGGAATTCCATGAATCCTATCTTTTCCTGGCCTTGGGCCTTGGGCCTTGGGCAAGTTATCTAACATCTCTGATATTCTCTCGAGCATTGAGAAGTGCTATAATAGAAGCCGTTTCAGAGGGCCATAACAAGGGAAAATATATTCTCACATATAATATGCATACCATAATACACAGTAAGCTTTAGGGGGCACATCCATGTTTCCACTGTCGCTTAGTTGAAAAACTCTACAAGTCATATAGTTGGCATTACTTGGCATTTAGTTGATTAGTTAGCAAACAAGAATTCTCTAGCCAGATTTTTTTCCTGGGCTCCAGGTCTCCATAACCAGTTGCCAATTAAACATTCCCAAGTGCTCCTTAAACTCAACATTTACCAAGTAACTAATTTCTGTCTTCCTATTCCGACGTTAGCCAAAACTTTTATATTTGTTTTCCTGTTTGAATAAAAGCTCTCCCTTTCGGGTTCTTTTTCCAGATGAATGACAGCACAGACCATCAAGGCCCAAGCCTTTGAGAATTTAATGCTCTCTTCTTTCAGCTAGGGCTGATTCAGTTTTCCCTTCACTGCTAATTCAGTGTTACCTTCTTCCTGTTTCCACTTAGGGATTACTGTTACAGTTCTGTTCCTCCAGCCCATCTCAATGATGTTTCCTCTTACCCTATAATTCTTTCACATTGAAATGGGAGGTCATCTTTTCTAAGCTTTCTTTCTTTCTTTCTTTCTTTCATTAACTTTCAGGATAAAGTCCTGGATTTATACTATGAGGTGATACTTAGCTTTGACTGTTAACATGACACAATATTCCAGAATGAAGGTCTCAATTAGGGATGTTCTACATTGGGTTGGTCTGTGGGCGTGTGTGTAGAATTATCTTTGGTTACTTGATGTAAGAAGACATGATTTACCATGGGAGGCGCCACTCCTAGGCAAAGGGACTTGAACTGTTAAGAGTGGAGAAATCAAGTTGAACACAGGGGAGCAATCAGGGGAGCATGTGTACATCATTACTTCCTGCACATGGTTGGGGGCCCGCAATTGAAGTGACTATCATTTGAAGTTCCTGCTGCCTTGAGCCTTGACTTTTTTTTTTTTTATTTAATGTACTATAACCTGAACTGGTGTACTAAAACAAACCCTTTTCCTCTGAGTTGATTTTCGTCAGGGTATTTTATCCGAGCAAAAGAAATAGAAACTAGAGCATAATCTTTGTTATTTAAGGTACTTCCAACCTTCTTCCTATCTAATCTCATTTCCCAGATCTCTGGCTTCTTCAGCTACACAAAGCTACTAGTCGTCCACAAAGTTGTTACTCTATCCCTCACCACTGTGCTTTTCTTAATATAATGGAATGGATGCCTTCCCTCTGTTCTCTTCGTAAGTAACTCACACTTCGTTATAAAGCTCCAAGTTCCTATGACGTTGCCTCTGAGTTTAAAGGCCTAGCTGACAGTGGAGGTGGTGGTATACGCCTGCAATCTCAGCACTCACGAGGCTAAGGCAGGGCTATCTCTGCAAATTAGAGGCCATGATAATCTTCATAGAAAGTTCGAGACCATCCAGGACTAAACAGTGAGATCATGTCTCAACAAACAAATTAACTAAAAGATAGTTAAATAGAGGTTGGGCTTTCTAGAATTTTACTATTTGTTCAAAATACAGGGAACTCCTGTTGTCCCTTTTTTGAGACCCAAAATAATTTTTATTTATCTCTGCTTTCATCAAATGGATAAGATGTAAAGGACAAAATATGAATTTGAAAATATCTTTTATCAAAATGTCCTAAATTATATAAGTGCTGAGGGACACCATGAAAGGACAAGAGATGCTCTGTTTTTGTCCTAAGTAACATATCTTCTGCCTCATCTCTCTCCTTTTCTCCTTCTCCCCCACCTCAAACTTCTCTCCAGGTAAAAGTCACTGTTAGCATTCCTTCTAGGCTCCGCCCAACAGTTGCCCAGCAACAGCCTGACTCACTGTAAAAGAACTGTCTGGCCCTCTCCCTTTCTCTGACTGCCACCCACCTCACCCCACCCCACCCCACTGCTCCTAGTTCTCTCTCACCTTTACTCTACTCTTGTTCATGACTGGCCTCTCTCTCTCTCTCTCTCTCTCTCTCTCTCTCTCTCTCTCTCTCCCTCCTCCCTCCCTCCCCTCTCTCCTCTCTCTGTTCTTCTCTGCCCCCCTTCTCATGCCCCAAAATAACATTTATTTTATACTAAACTATGGCTGGTACCTCGTTGTGCTGGATTCCTCAGCATGGGCCCGCTAAGGCACCCCATCCCATCTCATCATACCACATTTTAAAAAATATATCAATCACTCTGTGTTTTTATTTATTTATTTATTTTTTAATCCCCAAGGCTTCAAGTTTTATTGCTAGAGACTCTGGATCATGAGTGTTCTTGTATAGACTAGCTATTTCTCTCTGTGACTAAACTGTTCAGTTCATTCTGCTTTGGAAGAGCCCAAGAGAGGCAGCTCCTGTCTCCTTCCACTCCCCCTCTCCCCTCCTTTCTGGCTGGGAGCAGAGACTGTCAATCCCAGGCAGAGAGACAAGGCAGACAAAGCTTCACTTGTAAAGAACCTCCTTCCAGCACCTCCTCTCCTCTCCTTTGCCCAGACTAACCCAGTGAGCTGGAGCATTGAAGAAGATTCTCCTGCCAATAACACCGAAAAGAAAGAAAAAGGTATGTATTTTTTTTCTATGTAAACATTTATATCATTTATTGTCTTCTAAGTTGCTGCCACAGGTGAGCAGAAATATATGTGCACGCTGAAGAGAGGGGGAAGACATAAAGATTGAGGCGTCCTTTAAGGCTCTAAAGGGATGGTGCGTGCACTTTGAAAGGGATGGGTCATGAGACAGAGCAAAGACCCTGATGAAAAGAGGATAGCAAATGTGGCTCCTTGACTGGGAATACCATTGGCCACATTTCCCAGAGGAGGCTGCTTGGTTGGTGTCATTCATTTAATGTGCAGATTCACTCTGCATCCAGTGCTCCCATCCCCACCCACCCCTCAGAATTATGTGTGACTGATAAAACACACAATCACTCGATCGGTCCTCTGCACAAAGTTAATTGTAATGTCGAAGAAAGCCAATGGTTTTGCCTTTTGAAGCTATGATTCCTGAAAAGAAACTGGTAGCAATGCACGACACAAAGAGGGAATTCATTGACTCCATACTTGGTGTTCTGACCATGGAACACAGCAGAGTCTGTGCTTGCTGAGATGGAGAGAAGTCTCTCCCTTCAGGACTTAAAATTCCTTTTAAGATTCCTTGACTCGGTTACTTGCACAGTCTATGAAAAGCTCTCCCAGCGGTTGCTTCTTTTCTCCTCTGATGAGTTAGTGTTTGTGGTCAGAACGAAATTAGAACGACACAAGGTTATCAGCATTACCTCATCGCACGCTGCACGAAGTTGAAAGCAGACCTCCAGCGACTATGTCGGCTGCTTCCTCGAGGGTAAAGGTATCCTGAGGACTCAGGATGCCATGTGTGTTATCTGTTTTCTATGCCATTTCTGTCCCTTGACATATGCTGCCTTGAGATAGTCATTTCAGAACTTGGCTGCCCTAGCAAACCCCCCTCTAAGACAGTTGATAAGAGAAGCAAGAGATGGAAACAATAACCGATTGTGTTCCAGTGCCCAAGTGAGCATAGCAAGGGTAACAATTTTAACATCACCCAACTCCCATTTTGAAATCTCCAGTGTCAAACATTAAGGGCTGGAGTTGTCCATTGATTTTTGCTGGCTTGCTTCTCTCCCGTTAGCTGTTGACAGACATCTGAGAATGGACTGCTCTCTCAGCCTAATTCATCAATGCTGTGTTATTCCACTGCCCTGAACACTGGTTCCCAGAACTGGCATCAGTTACAGCCATGGCTGCTGCACCACAAGGGTCTGAATAGTTAAGCTGCATCACCTTGTTAGTTTTGGCCGTCACATAGTTTAGTTTTTCTTTTTAAGTCTCCATTTAACTCCAGCCATTCAAAAGCCTGCCAAAAACTCTCACAGAACTAAACTTTGCAATTCCCTTCCAAACGACAGAGCAGCGACTCAGTGATGCTAATGTGAAAATGCCTTCTTTGTAATTTTGCATCTTCTGCAGGGATGGTTTTTTTCCTGACAGTTTGTGTTGTGCCTATGTAAATGTTAAAGAACACCAATATTGGAATATAAACAGTATCTTATCAGGAGCAATATTAAGATCATCTGATTGAAGCTTAGAAAACCAGTGCATAACCAGTCTCAAAGGTTCTCATGCTCCTTCAGACCTACAGTTTTTCCTTGGGATTTCTTGCAACTCATATTCTCCAGGAGGAATTTTAAGGGTATGCACATGACTGAAAATAGAAAAAAAAAAAAGTAGAGAAACTTTCTTCAAAATGATCAGTCATCTCACTCTGGTTTGCATTTGAAAAATATAGTTTTGAAGGATTTGGTTGGTGTTTCTTGGTGGGGAGAAAACTGACAAATATACCCAGGGGACAACCTGTCCAGACACTGCGCATTTGTTATCTGAGCCTAAGGAAAGGAAGAGAAGGCTTCACTTACAACATATAATTTATTAAGTGTTAAAAAAAAAAGTCAGGAAGGAAAAAGTCCACCCTAAGTGCTTGCCAGCTCTGGAAATTTCCATCGCTGAACACTGAGCCTTGGGCAAAAGCACAGCTCTGTGCTGTGGCACAGACGTGACGGGCATGGTAGGACAACATATCTGCCTTTCCAGAGATTTATTTGTTCATTCTTTCAGTGAATATTTTCGGGCTTTTTCTTTAAGTCAGGCACTGAATCGGGTGCCTGAGTGATGTTTCTAAAAACTGTTTTTGAGCTTCAGGCCTTACCTTCATGATGTTGGCATATCCTCTTCCAAGCCTCGGATCAATGCAGACTTCCTCCTTGCCTCTCCTCAGTCTATGTTCTCTCATGGCCAAGTGTACAAGTGGCTATCACTGCCATAAAAAACTCATGATTAGGCTCATATGTCTACTTCCAACCTTGATATTTAAAGATTATATTCAACTCCTGAACTACTTGACATTTTCACTTCGATATCTAGTGACCATCCACATTTAATTATCATCATATTATTCTTGAAGTTGTATGAAATTGGTGCCTTCCAATTTAAAAAAAGATTGTGTGTGCATGTGTATGTGTATGTATGTGTGCATGTGTATATGTGTGTATAAGCATGTGTATGTGTATGCATTCACACTCTACGTGTATATGTATACCACAAGTGTGATTCCCTAGAGTTACAGGAAGTTTGTGAGCTGCTTGACATGGGTGCTGGGAGCTGAACTTCTGAGTCTTCTGTAAGAGCTGTAAGATACAAAAATGCGCTTACATACTTGGAAATCTCTCCACCACCTTTGCATTCTTTAAGAAAAGATTTATTTTATGTGCATGAGTACAATGGGTTTACTTGAAAGAGCATGATTCAGTTAATAGCAAAGTTAATACCAGTTTTCCTCAGCTTCCCACTCACGTGTCCTCCAAACCCAGACTTACCATCTTACAACCCTGTCCTTTCCCCATTTCCTTCCTGGCTTATAATTCCTTTCTGCTGATTTATCTTCTACACAATCCACAAATGTTCAAGTTTTCTTGGACTTTGCCCTGGCTCAGTTTCCTCTCATTCACCATTCTGTACGCACCACCAAACTGAACAGTAATGCTCAAAGTCTACGTGCCGGAATGTCAACTGCTCTCTTCCCTATACTGAGATGCTAGTTGGTATTTATTCGGTTTTTCCCTGTATTTTCAACGCAAAATAAGTAGCTTTTAGTCATTTTTAAAACTGTTTTTTTTTACAAGAGAGAGAGAGAGAGAGAGAGAGAGAGAGTGTGTGTGTGTGTGTGTGTGTGTGTGTGTGTGTTTTAATAATTTATGTGTATCATATTGTGTATGAACCTGCAAAGGTCAAAAGAGGTTCTGAATCTCCCAGAACCTAAGTTACAAGCAGTTGGAAGTTGCCTGAGGTGGATGCTAGGAATTAAACTCCAGTAAATGGTTTTAACTGCTAAGCCATCTCCTCGGTCCTTAAACATATAATTAACACACACACACACACACACACACACACACACACACACACACACACACACAACCCTGTTTAGTAGGTTTTTGTTGTTTGTGTGTATATGGTTTCAGGGCTGACCACTCTGTACTGGATAACCAGAAAGGGGCTCATCTCTGGGATAGGCTAATTTTTCCTCTCCTGTGTAGCAATAATCCTCAAAGAAAAAGATGCTATTAATTTGGAAGTGGAGCGAGGCATAGGAGGGGTGGGAGGGAGTAAAGGAAAGAGGAAAGATGATACAATTCTATTTTAATTAAAAATGTATAACAAATAAAAATCAGCTTAATTATTTAAAATGAAAGGGCAATTACGTTCTAATACGGGCAATCAAATGGAAAGGAAGTTTGAGCAGCCAAGAGCCATAAAATGAGCTCAGAAACAAAAGTAGGTAAGACAAAAGACATTGTAGCAATCCAACGAAGAAATGAGAAGAGGTTGGAGAGGGGGGGCGGAGGGGGAAGGAAGAGGAGAAAGAAAAGGGCCCACAATGGCTAGATAGAAGATCTTATAGAAAAGCTATAGAACACTGATAAAATTAAGCTATAATTTAGGACATAGCTTCAGAGTGAAAGTTAGAAAACCCATGCTGGGCACTGTGGTGCTCACCTTTGATCTCAGCACTCAGAGGCAGAGATAGGCAGACACTTCACGGCCAGCCTAGTACATAGCAAGTTCAAGGGCAGTCAGGGCTGCATTGTAAGACCCTGTCTTAAATACATATTCGTGTGTGAGTGTGTGTGTGTGTGTGTGTGTGTGTGTATACACACAACAACAACAAACTTCAAATGCATTAGTTAAAGAGAGATGTTTCTTTCTTCCCTCCATCACCCACACCCTCCACCTGCACCCAAACCTTTGACAGAAACCTAGTGAGAGAGATTAAAGCTAGATGCTTGATACTGTTGACTCTTGTGATTAAACACACACACACACACATGCTTTTAATTTTTTTTACATACATTCATATATACATTGATTGATTGATTGACTGACTGACTGACTGACTGACTGATTGTGCTCAGGGAGAGTGGGCATGCAGGAGGTTCAAACAGAATCTGTGGGAGTCAGTTCTCTCCTATTTGGCATGCTCTAGGGGACAGAACTCAGATCTGTCAGGCTCAGCTCTTGCTATGTAGCCCAACTGGCTTTGAGTGAGTCGCTCATTTTCCTCTGCCTTGCAAGGGCTGAGATTGGAGATGTGGACTAATCATACCCAGATCATGCTGTTAATTTTGGTTATTTATATTTTGATTAGAAAATAATCCCATCTCACCTGCTTAAAGTTGCATGATGTCTAGGACATTTTCCTAAAATAAAATAGACAAATCCCTTCTCTAACTGCAGATTGTCTGTGTTGAATAATATAAGCTGTATATTAGAGATACAGTTCATATTTATTATTCCCATCTGACTTAAAATTATAAGAGAGCACCTGAACTCAGTAGCTGTTACATGCTGAGGGATCTCCCCAGCCTAAACATTATAACTTCGTTTAAAACTATATATATTATATATATATTTATATATAAATACTATTATAAAATTATTTTATATAATATAATGTATAATTGTGTTAAAGGAAGGAAAGAGAAGCAATCTACTTTATCTGCTTAACTGAGCAAATATTTTGAGTGTTTCCATTATAGCAATAACTGTTGGAAGAACCAAGAATACCAGATGAACTCAAGAAAATGAAAATAATAAGGGTAGCCTTTACCATTGGTAACTCCACTCCACATGTGCATGTGTGTTTATTATATATATATACACACATATATATAACATAATATACTTTTCTATAAATATAAATGTAAATACATAGATATACATACATATATCTCATATATACATATATATCACCTCATATCAGACAATAAAGCAATGCAATGTGTGGCTCATATTTGTTGAATGAACAACACTGTAAAAACACATTTTATCTTGGGGAAGGACCTGTAGAGATCTCACTTTATCCCATTTGCCTGTTTGTATGTGCATCTACCCATGTTTATGACCAGAGGTCAGAAGAGGACATTGGGCACACCATCCCACCACCCTCCTTATTACTCTCTTAAGACAAGGTCTCTGCACCATGAGATCACCACCCACAGAATCCACTGACTGGGACTCATGGGAACTTGCAGAGATCAGGGAGTCAGTAGGGGTCTAACCTGGGTTCTCTAAGCATCTGATACAGCTAAGCAGATTGGTGTTCTTGTGGGAATCCTAACAGTGATCAGGGGCTGTGCCTGACTCTTTTGCCTACTTTTGGGGCCCATTTCACTACTATGCTGCCTTGTCCAGCCTTGGTATGATGATACGTGCCTGGACTTATTGTAGCTTGTTATGCCGTGGGAAGTTTATTCTTTACTAAGGTGAGGTTGAAAGGGGGTGGATCTGAGGGAGAAGGGAGATGGGAGGAGAAGGCGGAGAAGGAGAAGAGGAAGAGGAGGAGGGGAGGAGGAGGAAGAATAGGAGGAAGAGGAAGAGGAAGGAGGAGAAAGAGAGGAAGAGGAAGGGAGGAGGAGGAGGAGGAAGAGGAGGAGGAGGAGGAAGAGGAGGAAGAGGAGGAAGGAGAAGGAGGAAGGAGGAGGAGAGAAGAAGAAGAAGAAGAAGAAGAAGAAGAAGAAGAAGAAGAAGAAGAAGAAGAAGAAGAAGAAGAAGAAGAAGAAGAAGAAGAAGAAGAAGAAGAAGAAGAAGGTGTCTTTCACTAAACCTAGAGTGTTTTGGGCCAGCAGCCACCAGGGCCCCAGCAATCCTCCTGTCTTCACATCTTGTTCCCTCCACCTAAGCCCTTGCCACATTAGCTCTGCAGTTACGAGTGTGCAGTTATGCTTGGTTTTTTACATGGGTACTGGGGATTTCGACTCAGGTTTTCATGCTTGTGGCTGTAGTAAGTGCTCTGACCTGCTAAGCTATATTCCCAGGCCCAGCTTTCATGTACTCTAAAAGACTGCACGAACTTCTTAGGGCAAACCTGAGACCTTCTCATACCTGTTGAGCCATCAGGCAGTAGGGCAATTTCTTGTAATCATATGTTTGTGCAAGCATGTGTATGTACATGCACGTTTGTGTGTGTGTATGCACATGTGTAGTGTGTGTGTGTGTGTGTGTGTGTGTGTGTGAGAGAGAGAGAGAGAGAGAGAGAGAGAGAGAGAGGAAGAGAAAGAGAGTGTGTGTAAATTGCTTACCTCTCTATTCTTTCATGTTCATTTCTAGTAAGGTTTTTACTAAAGACAAATATCAGATTAATATCTTCCCTTATACCTCTTCACATTTGTGCATGCGTGTGTGTGTGTGTGTGTGTGTGTGTGTGTGTTTGTGTGTGTGTGTTCCACATGAACATCAGAGAATAACATGTAGGAGTCAATTCTTCCCTTGTACCATATTTGGATTCTGGAAATAGAACTCAGGTCATCCAGCTTGACAGCAGGTGCCCCTACCCATTGAGCCATCTTACCAGCCCAGAATTTATCTTCTCAGAAGCTTGCTACCATTTGTAAAGACCACCCTCACAGCTCCATGTTTTCATGTTTACTTTGCACTACAAGAACTGTGGATTCAACTAAGTAATGCCTTATTACTATCAATATTCAAGAAGTGGAGGTACTACTGGTAAAGTCACCCGTATTATTTTCATTTTCTCAAATTCATCTCATATTCTTAGTTCTTCCAACAGTCCTTGCTATGAAGGAATCACTAAAATTATATGTTAAGTTAAGCATGATGAACTAGCCTTGTTTCTCCCTTTTTTCCTCTGACACAATTGTTCAGGAACTATATTAAGTCCAACACTAGTGCACCCCTGACTTCCTCATTTTCTCAGTGTTGACTGTACTTCCTGTGAACACCCTTGCTAGCTTGTTCTTCATCTGGGAGTCTAGCACACCCGACAAAGATATGAAGGTCAGGTCTTGAAGAAAACAATCCCAGGTTATATTTTAGAAGCTTCATTTTATCTAGAACAAAGAAAAGAGAAGGATTATTCCAGAGTGAAAAGTGCATCCTGCGTGGTTCAGTGTGTAGACTATGATGGTACCTAGTTATATTTTGGGATCCATCCAATTGCCACTAGTCTTAGGCAAGTGCCAGGAATCAGAGGGACCACAGCTCAGTTAAGGAAGGGTAAGAGACAAAGAGAACTTTGGTAATTTAGCCTAAGTATTGAAATTGCCAAGGAGGAGCACAGCTGATACTTAGAATCTGTAAGACAGGGTGTCAGGTCACATCTCTCCAAAGATGGGTCCACACAGTGGGGACACCAAAGAGTTTTGTTGCTGCTCAATGCAGAGTAACAGAAACCAGACTTACCTGCTCCACAAAAAACACTTTTTAAAAAGAGGGAAAAGTGTGAGGGAAGCCTTTCAGTCAGGAAGGATGCTGACCCCTGAAACAAGAGGAGAGCCCTAGTGTTGCCCCCCTACTACTTCCTTAAGACAGACCCTAGGCTGCAGCTCAGGGAAAGAAAACTCAGAGCCCAGAACTAAGAGTCGAGGGGACTATTTGTGGTGGCTAGAGACTGAACTCGAGAACACCAGTCACAGACAGGTACTCAGAGAGAGAAAACCCTGGAAGCCTTCAGAGAGCCTGAGCCAAATATTGGTCAGGAAACTGATTAGTGTGTCCACATGAGAAAACTATCCAAGGCCATAGGAGAAAAATCCAAAACGATTATGAAATAGAAACCCTGGCTACTCAAGTAGGTTAGGAATAGTCACAGCAATGTTGAAAAATTAATATTTCATCAGGCATTGGGTTAAATACTTGGGAGGATTTGATCTCAGTGGAGAATAATTATTCCAGGACTGAGCATTGCTCCGGAACCACCTAACAAAACTTAAGGTAAGCTCTAAAAGAGTGAAATAGATCTCAGGGCCAGCGCCTATGAGGCTTCGGGTTCAAAGTTCACTATCCAAGAAGCAAGAAACTCTAACTCACAACAGAACAATTGATCAACTGAAATGAAACTAGACTGATGAAAGCACCAGGATTAGTAGGCAGGACGAGAAAAGTAGAAAAAAAAAGTTGAGAAAAGTATCTGTCAATGAATTAAACTACAATCAGTAAATATATCTTTCAAACCCAAGGGTAAAATAGAAACATTTTCAGATACACAAAAATTGAAAGGATTAACCAGAAGCAAAGTTGATCTACTGGAAGATTAAAGAGTGGCCTTCATACAGCTAAATGCTACTGTTAGATAGAACTATGGGTCTCCTGAGAAATGGAAAGAATTAGAAGTTGAAATGATTACATGAGTAAATGTATCATTTTCTCATTGATTAAATTAATAAGATATAACTGAGTAAGGAAAATATACATTGTGGTGCACATACACATGAAAATGTCTAAATACATACTTAAAAAGGCAAGACCTTAGAATCATAGAAACACATGTGACAGTGTTGGCAGCAACATGAGAGGTCTCTGTGTTCTTCCTTCCTTGTAGACACACCAAGTCTACAGCAACTCCTAGATTCATTTCGTCTTTGTGAGCCATCCCAGTCACTAGAGAGACTCTTACACTTTGGGCGAGTGCACCACCACACAAAAACAGGTCCAAAAGGTGGAGACACAGTCTCACTCACCATAATCTCTACTTCTGGCACAGAGTGCTATGCGATGAGAAGGGAACCCCAACTCAGTATTTCCCGGAAGAGTAAAGGAAGGAATTGGATCATGCAGCTAGCATCCTAACTTTTCCTGGCCCTACCACAGGAACTGGCTTCTGTCTTTCTTGTTCAGAATGTTAATAGGGCCAGTGTGTACTAATTCCCGAGGAGCTACACAAAATAAAACAACATGAAGTCACTTATCACAGCTCCTTCCTCAAGTCACAGAACAAGAAGAAAACCTAGGAGCTCTCAGGAGAAGGCAGGCGGAGTCAGACCGCGTCTATAACCTCACATCTGTTCTCAGTGCCGTCGAATGGACCGGCTTTGGTTTTGCTTGTCTTTGAGCGGTGACAGGGCCAAGCATATACTATACAAAACTACAAAGAAAATATCGAACTTAAAACAGGAGTGCTTCACTGCAATTCAGCTGAGTACAGAACAGGTCGGCGAAGAGATCCAGCTCCAAGTTTTTCCTTGGAGACAGGGAGAGTTGGGCCACACTATCAGCATTCTATCTTCCCGGAGAGCTACTGATTGGCTCCCGTCTTAGCACTGATAGGCATATTCTAGAAACCTGCAGATAGCTTAGAGCAAGGACAGCTGTTTGGGACTAGCATAAAGGTGGAGAGCCCACAGGGGAAACTCTTTCCCTGTACAAAGCTGATTCATCAAAACTGGGAAAGGTAATGGGAGTTCTTTTGTTTGTTTAAATCTCTAATGTGCAGATATATCAATATACACATATACACACATATCAACAAAAATGGAAAAAAATAGGGAAACAGAATCCAAACCAAAGAACAAGATAAAAAAAAGTCTAGAAATTGACCATAATGAAAGAGAAATGTATGATTTACTTGACAGAGAATTTAAAATAGTCATCCCCGGGATGGAGATTTAACTCAGTTGCTAAGCATGTTCTTAGCAGATGTTGCATGATGTTCTTGCAGAGGACCTGAGTTCATATCCTAGTACCCACGTAGGCACCATACAACATCCTGCAACTACAGTTTCAGAGGACACAGCACGATATTCTGGTTTCCACAGACATCTGCGCGCGTGTGCACGCACGCACGCAGGCACACACACACACACACACACACACTCACACACACTCACACACACTCACACACACTCATCCACTCACACACTCACACACACAAATAAATCTTAAAGAATTTTCTTTGAGGATAGAGTTTTATGTTAAATATTCTTAACATAATAAGGTAAAAAATGGGTATTTGAAATGACTGCGGGAGTCTCGGGTTACCATGTAGTCCTGCAAATAGCACAGAAATGGCATTAAGAAACCCCAGTCACAAAGATAAGAATCTCTTAAGGGGGTTGACCCAAGTTCCTGAGGAACATACACTTTGTCAAGAAGCACAAGAAAGGCCTGAAGAAGATGCAGGCCAACAGTGCAAAGGCCGTGAGTGCACTCGGAGGCCATCAAGGCCCTCGGGAAGCCTCAGGCCATCAAGTCCAAGATGCCAAAAGGCACCAGCCTCAAATTCAGCCGTCTGGCTTTCATGGCTCCCCTCAAGCTTGGGAAGAGAATTGGAAGCCACATGGCCAAGGGTTGTAGGCTCTGCGGTCCAAAGCCCAAGGTTCAAACCAAGGCAGAGGCCATAGCTCCAGCTAAGGCCCAGGCTTCAGCTCCAGCCCAGGCTCCCAAGGGTGCCCAGGCCCCTGTGAAGGCCCCATAGAAAAGGCTCCTGCCAGTGTGAAGACAGACGGACTGCTGTGACACACCCACCTACACACTATGTGCAGATGACCAGGGTCCTATGCTGGTTTTTTTTGTTTTTTTCTTTTTTCTTTTTTTTCAGAGCTGGGGACCGAACCCAGGGCCTTGCACTTGCTAGGCAAGCGCTCTACCACTGAGCTAAATCCCCAACCCCAAAAATGTGTAGCCCAGGCTGGCCTCGAACTCGTGATCCTCGTGCCTCTGCCTCCTTCAGCAAATCCTACCGGTGTGCGCCACCACAACTGGCCTATGCTGTTTTTACAAATAAACTTGAGGCAAGAAAAAGAAAAGAAATAGAAAGCAATAAACAAATAAACATAAAAGGATGGAAATATATTCATAAGGTCCAGTATTATAAGGACCAATGCAATTTCAACAAAAATCCCACCAGGGTTTTCCTACAGAAATTGGCAAGTAGATTCATGCACAAATACAAAAGACTTAGACTTGTCAAAAGCAAAACAACAACAAAAAACCCAAAAGAAAACCAGAAAATCCTTTATCAAAGAACAAAGTTGTAGGGTAACTCTCCCTGATTCAGAGAAAAGTTACAAGGTGACAGGAAGTACAACTTTAGTTTGGAATAAAACATACAAGTTGATGAATGGGAAAGAAGGGACAGCTGGGAAAGAGGCCACACCTATAGTAAGGTGACTATGTGTCTGCGACCTGGCCAGGAAGCAGCAGCCTTCTGAGGCATCCCTGTGGTCCCTGCTGGAGTTTTGGCTCTGACTTTGTACTAAGAAATGTCAGTACATTTGACAATGGCAAAGGAGATTCAATAAAGACAAAGTAACCCTTTAAATAAACAGCACAGAAATTATTAGACAGCTACATTCGGAACTTGGATGAACCTAACGCATTGGATATGAGTAACTAAATGGACTGGGGAAGCAACGTGAAACCTAGAACTATAAAACTTGAGAAAACATAGGAGAAAACTTTCGCTTACTTTGGAAAGGCAATGCTTTCTTGGATATACAGAAATATGGCCTATTGAAAAAGGAAACAAAGACAGAAATCACACTTTACCAATTTTGAGAATTTTTCTTCTTTGGAAACCTTTACTAAGACGAAGTGGTAAGTCATAGACGCAAGCAAACAGATGTGGTAAAAACTCATATCCCAATATATGCAATATATGGGCAATGTGGCAATATATGTAGAATCCTCAAAATTTGACAAAGTCTTAGTTTGTTTTCTGAGGCTGTGAAAAAGGCCATCACGGGAAGCAACTCAGCCAGGAAAGGCCACTTCCTCTCACACTTCCAGGTGACAGCTCATCACTGAGAGAAGTCAGGGCACAAAAGACAGAAGCCTATAGGCAGGAACTAAAGCAGAACCCCAGAGGAAGGCTGTTCATTGGCTCACTAGCCTCACTCTCAGCTGTCTCTCATATCACTCAGGACCTTCTGTAGGGAAGAAGTACTGCCCACAATGAGTTGGGCTCTCCATGTCAATCAACAGCCAATTGATAATCAAGAACACTCCACACAGGCCACTGAGGCTCCCCACCTAGTGACTCTGGGTTACATCACATTGCCAAACAAACCACAACAATAAAAACCCAGTTGTCTTCTCTTCCTCATTCTTCCTTCTTCCTATTCCTTCTCCTCTCTTTGTCTTCTTTTTTGATACCTATACTTTGCATAAAAAAAAATCAAGGAATGAAACATATAAAATGTCTTACCATACTTCTATGCTTTGTTTTGTTTTATTTTTTGAGACAGGGTTTCTCTGTGTAGCCCTGGCTGTCCTGGAACTCACTCTGTTAGACCAGGCTGGCCTCAAACTCAGAGATTGAAGACCTGCACCACCACTGCCCAGCAATTAGCATACTTTTTTAAAGTCAGGATTTCACTAGCTTTGTTGTTGTTGTCTTGTTTGCTTGGCCTAGAACTTGCTATGTAGCACGCACAAGCTAGCCATAGTGTATAGTCCATCTGCTGTAGCTTCCCAGAATTACAAGCACGCAAAGCCACACCCAGTCACATTATTTTTATTCTATTCTATTATTATATTATTTTATTATATTATTCCAATTAATTTTTAGATGAGCAACAGAGGTAATTACGGGTTTTTTTTGTTTGTTTGTTTTTGGTTTTGGTTTTGGTTTTGGTTTTTTTTTTTACTTATTTTGAGGTGGGGCAGTCAGAGCACAAGTTGTAAGAGTCAGTTCTCTCCTCCCACTAGGCAGGTCCCCGGAAGTGAACTCAGATTCTCAGGCTTGGTGACACTGAACATATTCTTCACTAAAGATCACATAAGAAAAGTGAGTGAGAAATGGCAGTATATACTAATGAAATATCATTATATATCCTTTAAAGATATCTTATATAAGCATCAAAATACCTAAGATGTAAAAAGTGACCAAATCAGGAGTTGGAGACCGTGTACAAACCACACTGCTAGTGGGAACTGAAAACCACATAACCACTTTGTAAAAAACGGTTTGATAGTCTCTTTAAAAGTTAAAACACACTGGGGCCGGAGCAGTAGCTCTGCTGGTAAAGCACTTACTATATAAACATGATGACCTAAGTTTGAACCTAGAGCCCACATGGGCAAGAAGTCACACTTGGCAGCACATGCTTACACTCTTACCACCAGGGATGTGGAGACTGGAGGCCTGTGGGAGTTCACTGGGCAGCCAGCCTCGCCCATTGGCGAGACCCGAGACCTGGACCCAATGAGAGATCCTGTTTCAGGAACCAAGGTCGGGGCTGGAGAGCTGGCTTAACAGCTAAGGTCGCGTGCTGCTCTCACAGAGGAGCTGAGTTCAATTCCCAGCATCCAGTTGGTGGCTCACAACCATCTGTAAACACTGTTCCATTGCATCCACCTACATGCACGTGGTACCCATACAGGAATACAGGCAAGACATACATAAAGTAAAATAAATTTAAAAACTAGAACCAAGCTGGATGGCTCCTGATAAATGACCCTGAGATTGACCTCTGACTTCTTCGTCCAGCCCAGGTAGCTGTTCCACATGTACATATTTGCCCAAGAGTAATAAATGCTCTGATATTACAAAGACTTGCATAGATGTGTTCTCAGTACCTTTATTCTAACTGTCCCAAATTAAAAATGACTCAGATGTTTATTAACAGGTAAAAGGATAGATATACAATTTATAGTATATACAATGGGATACTTAGCAATAAAGCATGCACATCTCAAGACTACTGTACCGAAATAGCCTACACAAAGGGTTGTGTAATGTCAGCTATCCTATTCTAGAATATGAATATAGAACATGAATATCAGAAAGCAGATCGATGGTTGCTGGATGAGATAGGCAACAAGGACAGATGGACAAGTAAAGGCTGTGGAGAAAGTTAGATGCGATTGTAATTAATGTCTTGATTGTAGTGATGACGACATGGGAAAAACACATGCTTAACAAACTCCATGTTTGAAGTAGCTGCACTTTATTGTATGTCAATTTCACTTCCAAAAAGCCATAAAAAATCTTTACCCAGTGGGTGGAGCCTGTTTTGCCTGACAAAAATACTTCCTTAGAGAATGTTGGCTGTGGTTTTTCCTGCCGCACGATAAAGGTTCACAACGTGGTAGCTCCAGCCTTCTTGATAAAAGCAGTGTCAGGGGTTACTTGGTTTTATTTTTTTAAACTGTATCTCATGGGTATTAAAGAGGGGCTCATAGGACATAAATGACAATGGGAGCCCCTGGTAGCATTAAAGTTTAGCCATCTGAACACTGCAGGCGTGATGTACAAACATGCCATGCCAGCACTGGGTAATCTAGGATCTGCAAAAAGTCCATCTGAATGTTTAATATACTTATACATGCGATATGTATATGCTAGATAGTGATACACTGTAGAACTAATGTTTTGTTCTAATAAATCAGAGAATTTATACGTTTAGTAATGTTTGTAGAAAAAAAATCAGGTGTGTACAATTTTAAAAATTACAAGCCAGGTCAAAGATGACTAACTCAGATTCAAATATAAAATAAAACCTGGAACTTTCAGTTATATGATGGAATATTTTTATGCTCTAAACTTTAAAAAAAAATAAGTCTTTACTCAAAATTTCACATCTTACCTAAGATGAGTTCTTCATAAGCTGTATCTAGTGATTGGGAAGCTCAACTTTGCTAGGGCCCAGCCCCCAACAGGGTTAGGTACTGAGATGGGACACAGCTTGAGGACCTCTGGCTTTTAATTTTCTCTTACTGTTCTGCACCCTGCCCCATGGCTTCCGGCAGTTTAACTCTTCTGTTCTGGAGGCCAGTAGATAATAACTTCTGGCAATGAACTCTCTTTTCCTCTCCTGAGGCCAAAATCTGCTGGCCTCTGTCAATTGATTCCTGCTGAAAGAAAAGTTATGTGGGCTTTTTACTCCTTAACTGAGCCTTCATGAGCCAGAGAGAAAGAAAACAAAAAGGATAAAGAGAAAGCCATGTATACACACACACACACACACACACACACACACACACACACACTCATTCACTCACTCACACACACACACAAATACTCAGACAGGCCTGACCACCTGTCTCATCAGTTGCATATGCATACCTAAATATGTACACATAGTCCTACGTATATATGTATGTATGTACATAAAGACAGATATAGATATATAGATAGATAGATATGGAGAGAGACAGACATATGTATATACATATATACACATTTGGTAGGTGGAGCAGAGCCTCAGAAGACACATTATTTTTTTCTCCTTAAACTTTCTTGAATCAAATTAATCAAATTATTTGAATCAAATCTGGAATTCTATAAAGTCATTAATTCATCTAAACAGCATTAATTCATGGAAGTTCATCTTCATCTTGATGTGCAGGAAACTTGCCCAACAGAGTGGGCTATCACCAGGAAGTTATCAGTCGAGGCTGTAGGCAGTGAGGGTCCCCTGGTGTCCACTCACACCACGCCACATAAATGAAGAGCACGGTGATGACAAACAGAAGACAGAACGTCAGTCGCAAGAAGCAATCCTGGGACAAAGTCTCTGGGACCGGGATTTACCAGGACACCTCATCCCTGCAGAGCAAGATGGTAGACCGTCTCCAGGGAGCTCACTTGCCCATGGCAGCTCTACCTGCATGGCATCTGTCAATACTCTCATTTCCTCTCAGCAACACTGTTAACGTTCAAAGTGTAAGAGTAAGAAAGACGGACGCATGTCTGCTCGTGTGTGTGTGTGTGTGTGTGTGTGTGTGTGTGTGTGTGTGTAAATGATTATAGATGTGAGATCAGAAGAGGAATGGAAGAGGGGGAAAGTCATAAGGAAGGGAGAAGGGGAAAGAAGAAGGTAATAGAAAAAATGGATATGAAAGCAGAAAGGAGGACTTGGAAGTAAGAGTACGGGGTGGGGATGTACATGGGGGAGGGGTGAGAGGAGGAGGGCCCAAGGCACATGTGTATGAGAATGCCAATTTGAAACCTATTTCTCTGTATGTTAATTAAAAACAAATATTCTTAAAGTGCAAAGAGAAGTACAAAGAGAGTACCCTGTATTGCCCTATGATAGAAAGATAATATTGGCATGTTAGCAAAGTGCATATGCTACGTATGGATTCTGACTCTGAATTCCACACTATGTTGCTATTCTTCCTTTACTGCAAAAAGCTCCACTTCCCCCAGGTCTAATACAAAAGCTAGAGAGATTGTTTAGATGCATGACGACTCATTCAGTCTTGTGTAACCACCATTAAAGAATTATCTCTGTAGGAGTTATATTTGTCTGGTATGACCCCCCAAAGACTAGTGGATAGAAGTTTTGGAAAACTATTTTACAAAGAGTAAAATGTTAAAACTATGTCAGCAGAAGTTTGCTCACTTAGCAGAAGTTATCTTTCATAGGCGGTCATGGCCATGCTACGTGATTAAGAGATAATTTTAGCCTCCATTTTCTAGTAGCAGATACTTTATTTGGGAATTTTTTTTGAAAGTCGAATATTAAGTTTGTAACAAAAATGAGTCCAAAGATTAATCCTGGAATATTTGAAAATAATTGGAATATATATACATATATGTATATGTATATATATGACATTGTCTGTGAACTGTTAGGTTTAGATTTTTCTAAACCTACTTTATTTAGGGTTCTTGAATGTTTCAACCTCCCTTTTAACTTACTGACTAGAGATTGGGGAGAAAGAAGGTTAATAGGAAAAGGGGCTTGTGGACCTAGAAGTGGTTTAGAAGTAGTTCTTTGGAGTGATTATTACCAGCAGTCCAATCGAATAGCAAACACCAAACACAAATCACTAGCAGTGGCTTCCTCTATCCAGTAGAAACAGCAAGGCTCCCCCAGTCGGCACAAGTCAATGGAAGCAGCAGGAATACTATGAGAAGTTCTCTGGCGTGTTTCTATCTATGACGTGAACACCCATGAAGACCAGGAAGGGTGCTGCAAGCATGAGCATCCTCTCTCTGTTTTTGGGGTTCCATTTGTACTCTCTCCACGCCCTCTCAAGCATCAGCTCCCACAAAGTGTCACATGACCTCTCAACAAAACATCCTCTCCCAAGACAGCTTCCAGAAAAACATCACACATGTGACACAACTGAGTTTCCAAAGAAACTAGAAATAAATACCGCTTCAGTAAATATCATCATAAATAAGTATTTTTGTCTCTGTCAGGGTGGTGTCATTGTCTTTGACAATGTTATGGTTATCTGGTTATCCCGAAAGGTCAAGTTTATTGTGTTTGGTGATGCTAGCTGTTCTACAAAGCTTTACGAGTTTATATTACCTTTAAAGCAGTTGTTCTTGAGTGAGTACACATAAGAAATGTGCGAACTTGGGTACCTTATTAAATGTAGATTCTCATCCTTAGTTTCCTCTTCCTTAGCACTTCCCATTCAATGTGTGTGTGTGTGTGTGTGTGTGTGTGTGTGTGTGTGTGTGCGTGCGCGCGCGCGCGCGCGCGCATATCAACATGAGCATGAGCATGTGCACATGATTGTGAGGACAGGACAGGCACATGCATGCCATGACACCTATAGAGACGTCAGTGGGTCAGAGGTCTTCTGTGAGAGGTTAGTTCTCTCACCATCCACCTCATTGACATTGTTCCAGCCTGTGAGCTTTTGAGCCAATTACCTGTCTCCTCCCGCCATCTCATCCAAAGAGTGTTAGGACCACAGAAGCATGCTGACACCTGCACCTTCATGGCTTCCAGAAATCAACCTCGGGTTCTCAGCCTAGTTTGGCTAGTGTCTTTATCAACTGAGCCCCATCCCTGGCACTCAATATGTGTTTAAAGGGTATTCAGACACTTGAATTTTTTTGAAACAATTACAGGTTTATTTAAGACTATAAAATAATGTAAAGAAAATCCTATAATATCTTTTATATGATTTCCCCAATAGTATCATCTTTCAAAACTACAATTTAATAATGCAGAGTGCTGCATTGCTATATTCAGAATTTTTTTAGACAAGTATTTCAAGTGTTTTTGCTTTAAAAAACAAAACAAAACAAAAACAGTGTAAAAGATTAGAAAGGTACACTGCGAGAAACAAAAAGAACCTGGAAAAGGCTAACTCCCTTTGCATCCAAGTTTCCACATGCAAAAGTTTATGTTCAGATGAATCCTATCTTTTAAAAAACAAATGCTGACCTATTTTGTTTGTTATTCTTTATCAGGAACAAGAGCCATGATGAAATGTGTGGTCCTTGTCATCCTCGGGCTAACTTTGCTGTTGGGAGCGCAAGCCATGCCTTCAAGTCGCCTCTCCTGTTACAGAAAGTTGCTAAAAGATCGTAACTGTCACAACCTTCCAGAGGGCAGAGCCGACCTGAAGCTGATCGATGAAAATGTGCAGCATCATTTCTGGGAGGGGAAGGGATGTGAGATGATCTGCTACTGCAATTTCAGTGAATTGCTCTGCTGCCCCAAGTAAGGGAAAGGCACTTCAGAATGTACTGCTATGATATATTTGTAGTAAAACCTCTTTTTTTTTTTTTTTAAGATTTTTTTTATATGAATGCACTGTACCTGTCTTCAGACACACCAGAAGAGGGCATCAGATCCCATTACAGATGGTTGTGAGCCACCATGTGGTTGCTGGGAATTGAACTCAGGACCTCTAAGAAGAGCAGTCACTGCTCTTACCCACTGAGCCATCTCTCCAGCCCATAAAAAAAGAACACCAGAAGCACCGTTCCCTGACCGGGAATCAAACCCGGGCCACGGCAGTGAAAGTGCCGAGTCCTAGCCACTAGACCACCAGGGACACACATAAAACCTCTTAAAATATCATCTCTTGCTGTCTTACATAGGCATCTTCATCTTCCAGCAATGATATAAAGATACATTTCTCTGTGATTTTTCTCTACACAGAAATTTAAAATATGGAAATCTACACAAATGCATGTAGTACAATGTGTCCAACTTTAAAGTATTTTAACATTATTCCTATTTATTTATAAGGTTGCTCCAATTATTTTATCACGATTATAACAACAACCCCAAAACACATGATTTTGGTTTTTGAGTGTTGCATAAATGTAACATTCAATGAAGGTTTATTATGTACCAGTGATAATAAGTTTTTTATAGGTATTAATAAATATCATCCACTCAATAGACTCATGGTTCAGTACTATGGGTTTTTTTGTTTTGTTTTGTTTTGTTTTTGATTGGTTCTGGTTTTGCTTGTTTTGTTGTTTTTGTTTGTTTTGTCTTTTGGTTTGTTTTTTGTTTTTTGTTTTTGTTTTGCTTGCTTTGTTTTGTTAAGTTCTTTTGTCTGTTTTGTTGGTTGGTTTTGTTTTTTGTTTTTTGGGTTTTTTTTTTTGTTTTTTAGCTCTGGGGTTTTCTCAGACTAGATCTCAACTATAGCATAAGCTGTCTGGAACTTGTTGTGTATACTAGACTGACCTTGAGAAGGTGAACACTCAGGGCGATCCTCCTAAGTGCTAGGTTCACAGCATGAGGTACTGGACCTGGCTTAGAACAGTTTCAGAACTAGGTTTGCTGAAACTAATCACTCTTAAATAAACTCCAATCCCATTTGCTTTCAGGCCCGTCCTAGTTGTATACCATTCTTGTTGAATGACTGTGGTAGAGTTGTATAGGTGAGAAGATCTGAGTTGAAGGCTGACCTGGGTTACATAGTGAGACTGTCAAAACGCAAGGAAAACTTAGCCTAAATAAAATGGTGCAAAATACTGCATCAACCACTGAATTTTATGTTCAGTTCCTACTAACAACAAGAATTGATTGGTAATACAAGTGAGCCTCAAAGTTGATATTGTAAATAATTTGAAAAAGCAATAAACCTTATTTTAAATTAAACAAGTTAGTAGACAGCATCAAGTAAGTCATTGGGACAGAAAATGTTAGTAAGGGTTTTGGGGGGATTTTTCTAGTTCTACATATAAGTTAATTAGAAATGAAATAATTTTGTTCAAAGCAATTTACGTTTTGGAAATTTGGTATATGTTATATATAAAAACATTGGGAATTAAATCAATACTTTTAGTTTGATTTTAAGATTATTTTCATTTGATCAAGGACTGTTTCAAATACTGTGATCTTGGACATTCAATTCTGGTTCAAATTGCTTTCAACAGCTGATGTCCTATTTCCATCCTTCTAAGAAACATGCAGGGTAGAAAAGGGAGACACTAAGGAAGCTCCTCCCAGGGAAGGCAGACGGGTGTGACCAGCGATACCTCACAGAATCAGCTTGCTATTGTGGAGACAAAAACCAGGTCCAGACCCAAATAGTTCCCCAAGTGAGGATTCCAGAGCACTGCCTGTTCAATACATCCTTGTCCTTGGACCGCAGCGCAGACTGAGTCAGGAGCTGCGCAGGGCTGGCCTTCCCATCAGAGTCCAACAAGGCTTGCAGGTGATTCTCAAACATGAGGATGCTTCAGAAGAGCTGTACTGGGTGATGCAAGGACACGTGTTAATTTATCCCATGAATCAGTTTTCTATACTACTTAGTAATTAAATAACAACCATTATTAGAATGGCTTTTTTTTTCATTATTGGATTGTTAAACCAACATACTGCTGTGAGCTTATATTTATTTTCTGATATAACTTTGTGATTATTACTGTTAACGTTTAAACAGAAGGTTAAACATTAAAAAAAATTCTCCTTAACTTTGAGGGTTTTTTTTCCAATAGGAACAGAATCACTTTGCAAACTATGTTTCTAGTAAGTCAGAACCACATAAAATTTATACTATTCCATGCGTGTTTCATATTACCTTATGCCATCTTTCCTACTCCCCCCCAAAGACTGGCTTTTAAAACATGTTTATTTGCATACAATCAGGATAGTTCTTTAATGGTTTTCTAAGAAATATCTAGTGATCTGACTTTTAACCCCAAATTTAAACTTCATGACCCATTTCCACATCAAAGAACTGAACTGTTTAGTATAGGTTTTGAAATAACCTCATTTTTCCTTTTATTTACAGACAAATAATAGCATAACATCAATGGTAAGATGGTGAAAGGAAACTCAAGTCACTTTTTGTGGTCTTTGTGCCTCCTGTGGGAGTCTTTTACTCATCTTTTATATTTTATTAGCCTACAATGAATTGTCTTCTCTAAAACACAAAGCACTGTCCATTTTTAACCCAGAAAAGAATAACATATACCTTAAACTTTCTGCTGAGTTTAACTGCTGTTTTTTCTTTCAGAGATGTCTTTTTTGGACCAAAGATCTCCTTTGTGATTCCCTGCAACAGTCACTGAGGATCTGCCTGTATTCTGGAAAATGCGCTCCCGAAGTTCTACACCGTCCCTAATTTCCCACAAAACTCCATCAGTAACATTTCTGACTTCCGTCCAGTGTATCCAATCCAGCATAGATTCTATGAAGTCTTACTTGCTAGAGTAAACTTGGGCTAAAATGGTAATAAACGTTGTTTCCATTTCATTTGTCTCTGTGGACACTGTTAGGACTGCTAAACCTGTTTGGCTAGAGTTCTAGTTAGGAGCTCACTACATTCAGTCAGAGTCCCGACCCCTAATGGAAAGTCACAATCCTGATTCACAGACAGAAAACTTCAGTTGTCGGTTGTCACTTTTGACCAGGCAAATTGAATAGAGAACCAGGTAATAACCTGGCCTTTTTGGAAGGAATGCTACACATTTTCTATTAAGAAAGAAAAGAACCTACCCTTAGGTATTATTATAGATGACACATCTTTAAGCACATTTTAATTTTGCTGTTTTGAAAAAAAAAAAAAACCTTAAAGGTAATATTCTTCGTTCCATTTCTCCAACTCGAGTTTTTAAGATATACAAGTCAGAACAGAATTTGAACACCATTCAAACACAAAGTTGTATCCCTAAGACCACAATACATATGCCTGAAGCATCAATTTTCTTAGAATAAAAAAGTCTTTTAAGGGCTGGGGACACAGACGGGACTGGGGATGTAACTCAGCTGATAAATGCCTGACTGGCATGCACAACCCTGGGTTCAAACCCCAGCACTACATTAACTGGGTATAATGGCCTGTGCCTTCAATCTGGGTAGGGGGAGGTAAAATGATCAGAAATGAAAGGACATCATCAGCTACATAGTAAGTTTTAAACTTGGTTTGGGGTACATGAGACCTTATCAAAGAAAGAAAAAGAAGACATTTTCTAATTATGAGGAAACAACTTTGGGTCACAGCTTATATTTTAAAATATAATTGTTAATCATAGAAACAACCTCCATTCTATAAAAACATATTGCATGCTGGTTAGGCGCTAACCATTATTAAGATTCTGGGGCACTAGCAATGAATAGGATAGACATGCCTTCTCAGAACACATTCTAACAAAGCTGCCGTCATAATGAAGTTATTGATAAACATGAAGCCGACCACAGAGAAATAGACGTCACTGTCCGAAGGATTGTGTGGGAAAGTTTGAGGCACACCATATCTCTTTTTTAAATTCTCTCATATATTACATCCTGACCACAGTTTCCTCCCCCTCTTCTCCTCCTAGTCCTCCCCCTTTCCCCATCCACACCTCCTGTTTCATCTCCGAAAAGGATAAGCTTTATAGGGTGTATGACATCAACCAAACATGGCAAATCAAGTTATAATAAGATCAGGTACCTCCCCTCACAGTAAGACTGGATACGTCAACCCAGTAGGAGAAAAAGGGACCCCAAAGCAGACAAAAGAGTCATGGACAGCCCCCATCCCCACTGTTGGGAGTCCCACAAGAGAGACACACTGTATCTTAAACTCAGCGATGAGATACTATCTTGGGACAAAAACAGTAACACTATTCATTGACATACAACCTCAAACATCCTGTTTCTGAAGCCCCAGCCAGAAAGCAGGGTCACTACTGGACTGAGCCAAACAATTTTGGGGGAATCATAATTCTGATTAATCCTCTTAAGAGTCTTTATGTAATACCTGTCAGAACATGTCAATACCATGACATCATTAAAAAGATGGAGAAAATCAATTGTAAAGAAAATTAATAAATCAGTTATCTAAAAAGCACATGATTTAATTGGGCTTTCTTTGCTGAACGGACTGGTAAAGTAGATTCAACAGAGCTTAAGAGATGGCTCAGTGGTTAAGAGCACTGACTGTTCCTCCCAGCACCCATGAGGCAGCTCACAACTGTCCATAACTCCAAGATTTCACAGCCTCACATAAACACACATGCAGGTAAGATACCGATACATATAAAATAAAAATTTTTTTTAAAGTAGACTCAACAAGGGAAGTTTTACCTTCTTCCTGGACTATCCATCAGAGAGCTAAATAAAGCAAAATCATCAGTAATCTGTTTTAATTTGTATTTTCTCTAACAGATGAGTTAATAATCCATGGTCTATGTGAGCAACACACCGGTGTGAAAGCAGATGTGAAACAACAAGTCCTTTAAATAAGCATTTCCTTGCTGCAAGCAAAACCTGATGTGAAAACACTGTGGGCCCGTTTAATCTATTTCCTTTTCAGAAAGGCAAGTTTCTTCATGATAGGACATGAGATTGTACATTTCAGAAAGCTCACTGGCATCCAACACTTTCTGGATCTGTCTTTGACTTTCTGTGTCTTTTTTGTTCTTGGCTCCAAGTTGTAGAATTCAACGGTGACCATCACACTTGAATAGTTCATCTCTTCCTGAAAGGATTCTTTTCCTTGCAGTGTTGAGGGGCTCTTCAGGGTGTGCTTTGCTAGAACAAGAACAGATCCTAAGGATTACTGGAGGATTGCAAGCAACATAGACAACCAACTCAGGAGGAAGGGCAGTGTGACGGTTATTCTTGGTTGTTGACTTGACTACCTCTGGAATGAACTACAATCCAGAAATGGAGGGCTCACCTGTGATCCAGATCTTGAGGCTGGAAGACAGGTTTCTGACCTGGATCTTGACATGGAGATCTCAGGCATAGTGGCCATGGAAATCTTAGGCCTAGGCAAGGTAGTCCACACCTTTAATTCCAGAAGACTGAGGCAAGCAGTTCTCTGAGACCAAGGTCAGCCTAGGACAAAGAAGGAAGATTTACTTTTCTTCAACCACTTGCACTTATTTGACAGCACATGACTTGGAACCTAGTATTACAGAAGACCGGTTTAAACAACTAACCTTGTGGGACTGAGCAACTGCTAGATTCTTGGGCTTCCCATTCACAGCTGACCACTGTTGGGTTAGTTGGACTACAGACTGTAAGTCAGTACAATAAATTTTCTCAATATATGGAGACAGTCCATAAGTTCTGTGACTCTAGAGAACCCTGACTAAGGCAGGCACATAGCAGCATTCACAGGTCACTTTTAAATTTTAACTGCTGTAACTGCTAATAGGTGTGATTTCTTTTGATTATCGCTTTCGAAGAAGAGAAAACAAAATAAAACAAAAATGTGCTTCACCAGTGATGGTCAATCTAACAGAGAAAGTCCCAGCCAATTACAACCTGGCAAAAATAAATAAATAAATTAATTAATAAATGGCATCCAAAATGGAAAGGGAAATATCAACTGCCTTTATTTTCCCTTACCCTGAAACGTGGTGTGTGTGTGTGTGTGTGTGTGTGTGTGTGTGTGTGTGTGTGTGTATCTATATATCCCCATGTACATGCACACATACACACGTAAAGTTAACGAACTCAGCGCAGTTGTAGTATTGTCAACACACAAAATCAGTTATTTCTACGCCACTAATGAACAAGACAGAAAATTAAGAAAACAATTTAATTCATAATAACATGACAAGAATGAAACACCTACCAACGAGTTTAACCAAAGACGCTAAAGACGATGGAAACAATAAAATTCTATAAAAATAAACTCGAGAAGACCTAGGCCCATGGAAAGACTCTACTGCTTGGGTTAGTGTGTCTAACATAACTGAGATGGAAATCTTAGCACAGAGGGATATCCTATGCTATCCCAGTGGGAAAAGACATCTTTTCAGACTCATATGGGGTTTCAAGAGCCCAAGAATGATGAGAGTAAGAACAAATAAGTCTTGCTTTTAAGACTTACAACGAGGCTAATAAATCAATGGAAAAGAGTCGAAAGTCCAGAAATAAACTTGAATCTTCTTGACTAAGTGATTTTCCACAAGGGAACTAAGATCATCCAGTGAGGAAATGGTATCTTCTCAGAATGATGCTTTTGACAACCGCTTAGCCATAAAGACAGCATTAATGCTTACCAGGCTGGATTAGCAATGGATTCCAGACTTCAGGCCAAAAGTAGAGCCACAAAAGGAAAAGTAATTACAGTAGGCCAGCTGAAGATGTAAAACTTTAGTGCACTGAAGAACACTAAAAAATGTGGACGAGTGAACCTTTGGAAATCTCTAACAAAGGTTAATTACCCAGAATAGAGGACTCCTGAGACTAAATGAAAAGAACAGCTGAGTTTAAAAAACAAAAACCAAAAAAGGAAAAAACAAACATAACTTTTTCTTTTTCTACAAAGAGAGTTAAATTATCTATAAGCCTATAAAATATTTAATATCATTGATAAGTATATATAAATCAAGGGCTACAACTATGGTTTCGTGATTAAGAGCACTTGCTGAGCTTACAGAGATCCCGGATTCAACTCCCAGAACCCCACACACACACTGGCTCATGATGCCTGTAACTCCAGTTCCAGGGGTCCCAATGCCTCTTCTGGCCCTTGAAGTCACCTACATACATGTGGACTCAGACAGACAGGGAGATGCACACATATGTCCTTAAATAAAAGTAAATCTTAAAAATTATATAAATCAAAGCCCCAATAAGATACCACTTCATACCCCTAGCATGGCTTTAAATTAGGGAAAAAGTACAGGCCAGGTGTGGTGGTACACACTTTTAATCCTACCCCTCGGGAGGCAGAGGCAGCCTGGACTACATAGTGAATTCTAGGACAGCCAGAGCTATATAGTAGAGGAACCCTGTCCCTTTGCCTGGTCTTAGGATCCTTTTCCCCCTAATGGGTTGTCTCACTCGGTCCTGATAGAAGGGTCTGTGTCCATGTCTTATTATATCTTATATGCTGCATTCGTTCATATCCCTGGCAGGCCTGCTCTTTCCTGAAAGAAATGGAGGAGGAGTGGATCTGGGAGAGAGGGGAGGTAGGGGCTGGACTGGGAGAAGGGAAGGGAGGGGAAACTGTAGTGAGGATATATTGCATGAGGGAAGAATAAGAAAGAAAAGAAAAAGACCAGAAAGTGCAAGCAAACAAGTGCTAGCACAATCCTAGCTACTATATGGCTCTGACTGTCCTAGAATTCACTATGTAGTCCAGGCTGCCCCTGCCTCCCGAGGGCTGGGATTAAGTGTGTGCCACCACACCTGGCCTGTACTTTTTTTTTAATTAGGAATTAAAGGCATGCTACCGGGTATGAAGTGGGTACAGGTTGTTTTGACACAGCTAAGAAAACAAACAAACAAAAAAACCCTACCTTGTCCCAGAAGTCTCTGGGACACTGCAGTAAGCTTTCCACAATGCCTGGAACCATGACTTCCACTCACCAGTGTTCTAAGGACGTTTTAAATGGTGCTAAGAACCAAACGCCAGCTGCTCTATTTTCTGGTCAAGAATGTAACCGGAACCTAAGCAGACTCGCCTCCTTCATGGATCAGTACTGTATAAGTGTACTTTAGCTGTTTCTCAGCTCCTGCTCCATTTTTTTTCCAGCTGGTGACCTTTGGTGGTCTTTAGTACTACACCTCAGAGCCATTGGCACTTATAGGTCAGTGTCATGAGTGGCATTTGCTCATCTTCCTAGAGCCAGGACGTCACAGGTTCAAACCTTCACATTGAATAAGTCTGAGTTACTTTAGTAGTCATATCCATTTCCAGCCTAAAGTTTGCGCACATTCTTAGGACATTTTCCTGGAGCTGTTTTTGCTTTTGATGGGACAAGCTAAAACCCTGATGCATGATGCTAAGCGTTTAGCCAAGCAATACAATCCCATGAGGAAAAAAACAACATTGCAAATCAAATGCCAACGGGGAATGAAGCATAAGAAAACATAAAGCAGTACCAACCCTTAAAAACAAAGGGCTTGTTACACACCTAGACTTCTCCACCCTCAGACAAGGTTTGCTATATGCAGTGTGGTTGTTCTCTAACGCGTGGTCCTCCTGCCTCAGCCTCCAGAGTGCGGGGATTACAAACAATCAGAGCATACCAGTTTTATTAGCATCAGTTTGCATGTGAAAAGCAAATAGCCAGAAGGTGCGTTTGTTTCTATGTTCATGTCACCTTGGTTTGAAGAAGTAATTAGCTCCAGGCCTTCCGCCCACTTGCCCAAGCACGGCACTTAACTTTGCTGGGATGTTGGGTGTCTTTGGAAAGAGAGAGGCACAAAAACAATTCTTTTTTTTTCATAGGTCCTCAAGGAATAACAATGCATAAAGGGAGATTGAAAAGTAATGAAAGACTAATTTTCACATTTGCTAACATACATTGTAAAGCACTTTAAAAAACAAAATGCTAGTCAGGCAGTTGGTGGTGCCTGCTTCTAATCCCAGCACACAGGAGGCAGACACAGGCAGATCTCTGAGTGGGAGAAAATCTGCTGTACAGAGTGAGTCCCAGGGCATCCAGGGTTACACAGAGAAACAAACAAAAACAAAACAAGAATGCTTAATTACAAATCAAATTGGCCTAGGGAAGGCAACTGGGTCATGTCTGTCATTCCTCCTTTACCTTTAATTACTTGGAATTTTAAAGAAAGGCTTACAAAATAAGAACCTTTACCTGAAATCTTAATGCCAGCCCCAGAAAGCTTCAAACAAAAAACAAAGTTTCATAAAATAAACAGGCTGAAGCAGCTGTAATAGTAATAACCTTTATTTAAAATATGTTTAATCTAGGAAGCTCAGTTTATATGAGTTTCCAACTAATTATCAGGATCAAAAACGACAGCAACAAAAACAAAAAGCCAAAGAAAATCCTCTGTAGAAAAAATACACAAGAACGTTTCTACATCGGAAGAACAGTAAACACTCTTGACAGCAGACGTCTACGTGCGGGCATCTCTCCTAGTGGACACCACTGTCCGCCTTGAGATCTGATTTGTTCTTGTCGTTCCTCACTGAGTAGATGAAACATGTTAAGGTGTCTTTTTCATTCACTGGAATAGACTTAAAGTGGCAACCAACTATCTACAAATTAAAAAACAGACAAATTAAGTTAGATAGAGCAGACGCTGGGAGCCGAGTAGAAGACGCTACTTTGCCAACGAGTTATGTGACCACAAGACACTTTTAAAGATTAAGCTGTCTTAACAGAGTATCAACACGCTCCAAAGCACACACAAACAAGATATTATAAACAAAAGAGTCTGATTTCAAAGAACTCAATATGTTCTGACTCTGAGTATTTTACTCCCATTGGTCAACTTGATTAATGTGCACCTGTTATAAGTATTTTCTCTTTAAACTTTACAACTTTAGTTTGCAAACTACATATTCTTTTTTTCAAAAAGACTTATTTTTTTGTTTGTTTATTTATTTATATGAGTACACTGTAGCTGTTTTCAGACACACCAGAAGAAGGCATTAGATCCTATTACAGATGGTTGTGAGCCACAATGGGGTTGCTGGGAATTGAACTCAGTACCTCTGGAAGAGCAATCAGTGCTCTTAACCACTAAGCCATCTCTCCAGCCCAAGCTACATATTCGTAAACATTAAATATCAATGAAATAAAACAGAAGAACTGATGTCCATCACATGAAGACATTTAGACATTTAGAGTGTATTCACAGGAAAAGATTAATAAAAAGAAAAAAAAAACCCTTGGTAATAAACTATACCATAAATATCATTGGTGCAATTGATATTAATTCTTCTTAAGTTTCTTGCAAATCTTTCTGAATAAAATTTAAGAATGGAAAATTAAAGGAGCTGGAGGGTTATTCAACAGGGCTGTTTCCCTGACTTTTACTGCACAAATCTAACATGTACGCCACAATTATCAACAGCTGAGAAACCACGCAGCTGATATGCGTAGACTGAAGATTGCCTGCTTTTCTAGAATCGGAACTCTAAACTAATACAACTGTCTTTCAAGACCAGATTTCAAGGGCTTTGAGATTTGAGTTCTATATTTAAATATAACTTTGCATCAGATCCTGGCTATTTGTTATAGAACGGGGTGACTGTACTAGATTAGTGACTAGTATATTTTATTACAGTAAGGAATGTCTTCACATTTATGTACTATGCAGCCAAAAAAGGATGAGAACTTTTAAATAAATTTAAAGAAAAAAATATTTTTGTTGCCTAGGCAAGAAATATAGGAGATTTGGCTTGTTAGCATACTGAATTTTAATGTTAAAGAGCTTTTCTACAAAAAAATGTAACTCAGTTATCTTTTACTTGTGCACATTAGAAATGCAGGCTAAGTATTAATGTCCAGCTGAAGAATACAGGAACACTCTTACATAAATATGTATGTGTTGATTCACACATACAGACTTCTGATGTGTCTATTCAGTGGAAACGTTTGCTTTGAATAAAAAGTATAATTACTTAAATCTGTTATTTTAACCGTTCACAGATTTTGTGGCTTTATTACTTCTTCAACACACACACACACACACACACACACACACACACACACACACACACTCTATTAGCTTCCAAAATACATCAAAGGAACTAAGTCCCATACAAAACAAACTTTATGTTAAAGCTTTATTTTTGTTCTTTCTCTTGATGTAAAGAAAGTATCCTCTACTTAAAACTCCTAACAAAGGCAAATGTATCTGAAAGTAAAGCTAAAAAGTAATAAAACCCTGCAGACTTGTTCCACAGAAACTCTGAAAACTAAATTCTAATAAATACTTATAAACTATTTATTTTCCATCCTGCAATGGAAATATTCCATTTCAATTCCACTCCATATTTATATTCCCTCAATAAATATTCATTGAATAATTAGAAATTTAAAACAGAATTCTAGAACGATGATAAAAATTTCTTATTGAATACTTACTCTAAAAATCACTATTAAAAGATGCTGTACATACTCTGAATATAATCCACTGAGTACTCACTTAAGAGATTTTTCTCAGTGGCAGACAGATGTTTCTAAAGATCTCCTCTTCCATGATAGGTCTATTAACTTTGACTTTACTGCATGTAATGTACTATTCAGTATACTGCATTTCTCTATTTCATCATCACCTAGTGATACCTTGTTGCTGTAAACAGGATTGTTTACCAGTATAAAGCATATTTATATATACCTCAACAAGTTGTGCTTTATTTAGACCTGGTCTGGTTGGAAGCTTGAAGTGTCTTTTGTATCTTCTAAGTGTATTTACTTGTAATTGGTACAAATCAACCTAGAAAAAAATAACATATGAATTAGATCACTCTGCTAAAAAGATATCTCTGATCTGTATGGCACTTCACATGACTTCATTTACAAAATCAGACCTGTAATTTATGAAACAGTTCCATCTTTGGGGAATACATATTATAAACTTTTGGAGAAATAAAAGGGGAAGTTGTATATCAAGAACTATAAGACTGTCATCTGAGATTTAATATTAATATAAAGCTATCTTACTGGCTGTATTTAATTTTGAGATTTCTCAGATGCTTTAAATGGTTAAATATTTACAGAACGGTTTTGGAGTTGCCAGTGTGATTATGATTGACAATTCACTAGAGAAAACCCTGCGGTTTCTACCTCTGGAGTGTCGATGTCCTGAACAGGTGAGTCTCCTCCATCATCATCGCTCCCTTTCCTCTTCCTTCTGTTTCGAACACTCTGAATTAAGTTCTTATGGTAGTCACAAATGTAAAGATGCCTTGCCTGGAAAGGACAAAGAAAGGTTCAAAGACTGTGAGTCCAGAAAACTAAGGTCAGTAAACTGCACAGGCCCAGGCAGCTCACTAAAAACAGTCTAATGGCACTGGCAAGAGGATGCAATGTTTCTTTCCAATACTAAAATGCTGTAACATTAGCAATCTGTGATACTGTTAAGGAGATTGGGGGAGGGGTGTAGTAGAAAGTGATGGGCTGGTAGGAAGAATGGTTGGAGAACTCAGGCAGGCAGGCAGGCAGGCAGGCAGGCAGGCAGGCAGGCAGGCAGGCAGGCAGACAAGCAGAGGAAGAGAAATTCCAATCCTCTGTGTTTTGTCACCAAATTGCATCGAGGGTGACCTAAATAAGTTAGTTCCTGCTGGTTTTGACTTAAGGGGAGAGGTGACATTGCCCACAATTTTGTACTTGTTAGTATTTTCTCTAACTTGAGAACAGCAAATTATATTAATGGTACATATGCTTCCTTATCTTTCTAATTAGATAGTCAAATTCTACACAGATACAAAGTATGCATTTTTTTACGAATGTGTCATTGAATTCATAGTCATATCCTATGTTTAAATTTCAAGCCCCAAGGTTTCTTTTCAAGAATTAAATGAATGCATTTCACTGTATTATGTTGTTTTCAATTAAAGCAAACTGAAATTATTCACGTTCACTTGCAAAGTTTCTCATGGACCCTACTGAGAAACTGCCCAAACAGAATCACAAATAAACTTTTCAAAAAAATGTAATTACTCAGGCATTTGAGAGTTATATACGGTGGGATAGAAAGTAGTGAGCTGAGTGACACTCTCCCCCTCCCCGCTTTTAAGGCTACAATTAAAGGCCGAATGAACAGGCTTTTCAATAGACTTCTAAGCTAAGGGCAAGTTAAAAATATACAGGATGTGTGGAGGTTCTGTATCTTGTTCTTCCTTTGCCATCAGTCAGAGCTCTGAAAAGTAGTAGTTGAATTCTCTGAAACCTCATAGCTGGCCAAAACAGCAGACGTGCATAAAGACAGAAAAAGAAATCCCGATGGCTGCCGAGAGGGTTGTAAAACCGCAGAGGCTTATTTGCAGCCTTGGTTCAGAGCAGCTGCCCGAAGAGCTGACACCGCAAACGCCGTTTACAACCATCTCTCTGCAAGGCAACTGGTGAGCTCGGCTTCCCTGCCTGTGTTCCAGAGAAAGAGAACACCGAGGGAGGAAAAAAAAAAGAAGGGGGGGGGAGGAGGAAAGGGAGAGAGAGAGAGAGAGGAAAGGGAGAGAGAGAGAGAGAGAGAGAGAGAGAGAGAGAGAGAGAGAGAGAGAGAGAGAGAAGCAAGCAGGATTGTGGGATCCAGCCAGACTCTACTTTCCCTAGAGGAACAGAGCTGCTCCCTGGGGCAGACACCGGCTCTGGCAGCAAAACAAAGGCGCCTCCATTCCAGAAGGGACTACCCGGCTGCGAGAAAACTACTTGGTGCCGCGGTCCCCTTTGTTTCGTTTCCAGATCGCAGCAAAGGAGGAAGAGGGAAGCCTGGCGTGGGAGACACGCGAGGCAGCGGGAGTCCGGGTTAGGGGAGGAGGGGACCCGCACCACTGCGCGAGCGCGCGCTCGGGGGGTGGGGGGGAGGTGGCCGGAGTTGCAGGGACTTTGTTTGAGTCAGAGAACCACTAATCCCACCTGCAGCCCAGTCTCAGAGACTCCTGAACCCCGCCAAGGATCCGGCAGGGCACGCAGGATAAGGCAGGGCAGGGCGGTCCCGGGGCCACTTACACTCTTATCCAGCTCGATCTTCACCTTCTTCTGGGAGATGCTCTTTTGGATCCTCTTGCTGAAGCTGGCGTTGCCTGCCGCTCGCCCGCACCGCTCACCGTCCTCGCGCAAACAACAGAGTTGCCCGGGGCCCGGACCGGCCGCTCCAGGTGGCCCAGAAGCGGACACCGCACCGGCACCCGGTACCTCTGCCCCACCGCCGGCAGCGTTCCCATTCCCGGCCGAGGCGGCGGCAGCTGCAGCAGCGACCACAGCGGCCACGGCGGCGGCCGCATCCCCGCCTCGGCTCATCTCCTCCGGAGTGAAGCCGTTCATGTCTGCCAGTTCGGGGGCGCCGGCGCCGCTACAGAGCCCCGCTCGCCGCGCCGCTCCGCCTCCTTCCCCGGGGCGGCCGTTCACTCCGCACCCCAAGTCTGGCGGCCGCACGGTCCGACGCCCAGAGTCCAAAGCCTGCCGGTCTGCCGGTGCTGGAATAGCGGCCCGTTCCTGTGACTGTGATCAGGACTGGAGTGGCGCCTAGAAAGGGGACCCCACTCACTGTCACATGGAGACTTCAGCAGTTGGACCGAGGCTCCTCCGCCTCCTTCTAGCCCCAGAACCTGCGCGAGGGAGACGCCCCTCCTCCGGCCCCGCCCCTCCCCTGCCGCGAGGCCCCACGGGAATGGTAGTTCTTGGTCGCGGAGCCAACCTGCGCTCTGTTCTGATTACGTGCGGGACCGACGGGACAAACTACTCGTCCCAGCATGCATCGCGCGGCGAGCCGCCCGTGGGGTTTTTTTTTTTATTCAAGCACCGGGCAAATCTGACTGTGAGGTCAGGCTTTTACCGTGTTTTCTCGTCTCTGTACTCTCATGCGAGCAAGGGCTGGTTTTAGCTCCTGTTTCTTCGCAAAGTTAGTGTTCAGACCGCCAGCTGACTCCTGGAAAGAAGCCTAAATGTGTGTGTGTGTGTGTGTGTGTGTGTGTGTGTGTGTGTGTGTGTGTGTGTGTGTGTGTGTGTGTGTGTGTGTGTGTGGTGGGTTAGTAAAGATTAAGTGAGAAAAAGTTTACGGGCTGTTGGTATTTATGGAAAAACTCGCGCTACCTAGAGCTCTTTAGGCGCAGAGTCCTACGTCTCCATCTCTGTGCCGCAGCTGATTTCTAGAGCGTGTCAGGTCCTCTGTACACTCGTGTGCCAACGGGTTGACAGGCATTGGGCTGCCTGTCGCCTCTACTGCAGCTTGGATTCCTTTCAAAAGGATCTAAGAGGATTTGAGACCATTTAAAGGAACCACACTAGAATCACCTTTGCTGACTGCTCCTCAAAAACTTCTCAGCGCTGGCTGTAGAGGACGAGGTCGAGAACCCTCTTCTCTCTTTTTTTTTTTTTTTTTTTTTTTTCTTTTCTTTTCTTTTTTTTTTCGGAGCTGGGGACCGAACCCAGGGCCTTGCGCTTGCTAGACAAGCGCTCTACCACTGAGCTAAATCCCCAACCCCGAACCCTCTTCTCTTGAGTCATATATATGCGTGTGTGTGCGCTTATGTGTGTCGCGGGTGGGGTTGTGTGCGCGCGTGCGCGCCTGGGTACGTGTTTGTGCCCGCGTAGCGTGTATTCTTGCCTGCGCTTGTGGTGGGCGGGGTGGAGGGATGGGCGTGGCCATGCCAACCCTGCACCTCCGCTAATTATTGGACTATTTAGCAATCCTACTGATTAAGCAAAAATAATGTATTTCAGGTGGAGTTTTGAAAGAAAGCCTTTTTAAGATTTTGTCAATTCAGTGACTATGTACATATATGTATATGAGTGTATGTATATACGTATGTATATGTATGTATATATTGACATGGCAAAAATAAAAGTTATCCATGTTATCTGTGTATGGAGGGCACACTTGTGATCCAGATCTTGAGACTGAAAGACACAGGCTTTTGATCTGGATCTTGAGGAATAGAGGCCATGAAAAGCTTAGGTCCAAGCATGGTAGTACACACCTTTAATGCAAAGAGACAAAGCCAAGCAGATCTCTGAGTTCAAGACCAGCTTGGGACAGAGCAAATTCCGAGTAGTTAAATCCAACCATGGGCTGTGAGAGATGGCTCAGAGGTTAAGAGCACTGGCTGCTCTTCCAGAGGTCCTGAGTTCAATTCCCAGCAACCACATGGTGGCTCACAACCATCTGTAATGGAATCCAACGCCCTCTTCTGGTGTGTCTGTGGATGGCTATAGTGTACTCCTATAAAAATAAATAAATTAATTAAAAAAAAAATCCAACCATGGTAGTACATGCCTTTAATCCCAGTGTTAAGGAGACAGAGCCATGCGTATCTCTGAGTTCAAGGTCAATGAATATACAATACAGAGCAAGTTACAGGACAGCTAAGCTTAGGCAGTGAAGAAGTTGGAAAACAGAAAGCTGGTAATAGAATAAGGAAGGGCCAGCCTCAACAAGCAGCAGAACCCAGCAGCTCTGGCTATGTGGCTGGCTTTAAAGAATAGAAGGGATTACTGGGACAATAGATGCTGGTTAGCTGGAATTAAGAAATTAGCAGTGATTAAGAAGAGATCAGCATCCTGGAGGTGATATCTTCTGGGAAGTGTTTTCTGAGAGCACAAAGAAACTGTGTTCCAGAAATAGCAAATGTTGTACCTCATGTTGGACTTGGTAACGTGTAAGAGTCACCCAGGTAGTGCTGGTATGAAGGGGTCATGAAGAGCAGCTGAGGCTTGGCACTGTGAGAGGCCATGGAAGGCCATTGATGAAGGTGCAGCCTCAGTTGTTGATGGCCCAGGACCAAAGGGATCATGCAAAGGATTTGAGGCTTGGCATCATGAAGAGAGCCTATGAAAGGTGAAGCTTAGTTGCAGTTGAAAACCCCAGGATATTGGAGATGCCAGTGCCATGGGATGATCACCAAGAATAGCAACAGCAGTGGAGTGGAGTCAGCCAGAGCCTAGAGTGCTACAGTGGACAGAGAAGTGACTCAAGTCCTTTGGAGGAGCCCAGAAGATCATGTGTGGATCCCAGACAAGAAGCTGTAGTGTTGAAGTTGCCTTGGAGACACCAAGATGTTCGAAATGTCAGAGCCATGGGTTATGCTGAAGAAACATACTAACAGGAAGTGGAACCAGCCCAGGAGAAAAAAGTCTGTTGCACTCAACAATGATGAAAAAGAAGAAGTTGGAGATCTGAAGACTGCTTTGACATCAGACATAGAGATGTAGGCTGTGGAGTTTGTTCAATTGGTTTCCTGTCTTGTTTGGGGATTATAGTTAAATGATTAGATAAATCTCAGAAGAGACTTTGAAATTTGGACTTTTAACATTGTTGAGACTGCTATAGACTGGGGACTCTGGAAGTTGGACTAAATATATTTTGCATTATGCTATGTCTAGGTATGGCTCCCATAGACTCATGTATTTAGATAAGCCTATGGGGGCTAGGGAATGGAACGTTATGGTTTGTATATGCTTGGCTCAGGGAATGGCACTATTAGGAGGTGTGGCCTTGTTAGAGTAGGTGTGTCACTGTGGGCATGGGCTTTAAGACCCCTCATCCTAGCTGCCTAGAAGCTAATTTTCTCCTACAGACCTTCAGATGAAGATGTAGAACTCTCAGCTCCACCTGCACCATGCCTGCCTGGATGCCGCCATGCTCCCACTTTGATAATAATGGACTGAACTTCTGAACCTGTAAGCCAGCCCCAGTTAAATGTTGTCCATATAAGAGGTACCTTGGTCATAGTGTCTGTTCACAGTTGTAAAACCCTAACTAAGACATCAATATTAGAAATTCTAGGCTCTCATTGCCTTCCCATGACATTTTCTCCATCTCTGAGATTCCAATTCAGTATACACCAGGCCTTCCATGGTGTTCCTTTGTCTTTCCTACTCTAACTTCAATGGTTTTGGTTTCTTTTTC